>NW_012130106.1:1174276-1184937 GCF_000143395.1 Atta cephalotes | reverse complement strand
GAGAGAGAGAGAGAGATTTTATACAATAATTTTATTTTAAGGGGATGAATTTGGAATAAAATTGCCTTTAATTTTTCTTTATGAAAGACATAATATCAAATAAAAAAATTAATTACAGATTATATATATATTTTAAAAATCATATATTTTTGTAAACTGATGACTCTGAAATATATATTATATATATATATATATATGTATATATATACATATACAATCATATAGAAAATTATACAAATTTTACTTAAATTGAAATTCATGTCTTCAATCTTTAATATGTTTGTACAGATAAAGTACTTAGACTATAGATTTTTTATACTAGAGATTTCAAGATTTAGTCAAAACATACTACTTTATGATTAAGTTACAAAACATCCTCTCTCCGAAAAAAATCACTCTTTTCAGAGTTGAAGAATAAATCCAAATGAATAGTGAACAATTTCACTCTTTTGAAAAGTGAGATTTCGATTTATTTTGACTGATATTTTCATGAATATTTGAAGTGACTTTTCACTCCAAAAAAATGAGATTTCACTCCAAGAAATTTAGAGAGTATATAGTATACTTCTCCTTCATAAATTCGAGTAGCAAGAATAATTCAATAGAAATAGAGTTTTATCGGAAAAAAATTATAAACCAACATTTTTTCTTCACGAAAGTCTCGAAATGCCATCAGGAAAGAAATGCATACATTTGAAACTCGAGACTTGTGAAGAAAATATGCGAAAAAAATCGAAAAAAATCGAATAGTTGCAAAAAGCACATTTTTCGCTTATAAAAGTATTGATTGTATGGAAAAAAAATCGGTAAAAAAAAAAATGTAGATATTCGAAATACCTACAAAATGAGACATAGCACATTAAAATCGGTCTATTAGTTCATTAGAAAAAAACATCGAAAAAGATCTTTTTTTCATTCGCTCTCTGTTCATTGATTTAAACGCAAAGCTTTGAAATTTTCGTAAAATGTAGTTCTCGTAATGACGAACAAATCTAGCCCTGAACAAGCTTGAAATATTCATTACTTTTTCAAAAAGCCATTTGTTTACTAAAAATCTGTCTGCGGAAAACTTAATTTCTTTATCTTTGAGCAGTCGCACAGCAATTTACAGAGGTAATTTTTCTTCTTTAATAGTTGCACTTCTATATACACTTAATAATAAAACGATTTTTTGTAGTTAAACTATTATAAAACAACTTTAAAAAGTGGGTATCTTTTTCCGTATAAAAAAATGGAAATAATTTCATTAATATGCATCATATCAAATAGCCGTGAAGTATTGGAAATCTGATATTTTTCTACGAATTTAAAAAAAAAAGATTCCCCCGAATCTTAACCCTCTGATTATTAGAAGCCGAGATAACAATTTTTTTTTTAATTACTATAATAGTTAAAGATATAACACTAACTTTCGCAAATCTAAAAATAAATTAGTGTTATAAAAAAATATTATGAAAAATATATTTTGCAGTATTGAACAGTTACACTAACATTTGGTAAATTATTTGTTAATTATTTGTTTACATATGTCATATTTGCATCTGCAATTTAATTCACAAAAACAATTTTGTACTGATATTCCATATATTTAATTCCATATATTTAATTGTCCAATTGGATATTTTTTACAGCATATTAAATAAAGAAACATAGCTAATGTGACTTAAATTTGTTAATCAGACATGCACTCCATACTCAAACGATTTTTTAGTAATAAATCGAAAAAATAAAAATTCAAGAAACAAAGAACTAAAAATTTCATAGTTGCAATTATTTTGCGAAATATTTTTAAACTATTTGTTTATATCTTGTCGAGCTACTCCAGATTAAAAAAAAATCATGTTTCCACGTCATTGCTGAGAAAATGTAAATTTAGCAAATTTTAACGCACGAAGTCAAATATGCGCGAATCGCCGAGCAGATTTTCCCCACTCGACTGTGCGCCGGCTTCCCTCACTCCACCCGGTGCACTATTTCGCTTGCGTTCTTCGACTTTCCAATGGCTTTAAACAAACTTTTTCGGTAGCAAAAAATTGCAGAATTTTTTAACAGCAAATTCAATTCTTCCTTAACAAATTGGTGCCAGACGGAACTTTTAAAAATTAGAACCACAGTGATTTAAAAAAAAAATTGTTATCTCGACTTCTAATAATCAGAGAATTATCTTCTTTTCTTAAATTCGTAGAAAAGATTTCGAATGCTTCACACGGCTATTTGATATGATGCATATTAACGAAATTATTTCATTTTTTTATACGGAAAAAGATACCACTTTTTAAAGTCGTTTTATATTAATAGTTCAACTGCAAAAATCGCTTTCTTATTTAGCGTATGTAAAGTGCAATTCTTGAAGAAGAAAAATCACCCCTGTAAATTGCTGCTCAAAGATGAAAAAATTAAGTTTTCCACAGACAGTTTTAGTGAATAAATAACTTTTTGCAAAAACTAATGTACATTTCAGGCTTGTTCAGAGTTAGCTTTATTCGTCATTACCAGGGCTACATTTTATGAGAATTTCAAAGCTTTGCGTTTAAATCTCAATGAATAAATAAAAGAGAACAAGTAAAAAACAACAGAGAACAAGTAAAAAAAAGGTCTTTTTCGGTTAAAAAAATTTTTTTTCTACTAATAGATCGATTTTTAATGTTCCACGTCTCATTTTATAGTTATTTCGAATATCTACATTTTTTATACCAATTTTTTTTCATACAATCAGTATCTATCGTTTTATAAGCGAAAAATTTTTTGCAATTCGATTTTTTTTTCGCATATTTTTTTCACAAATCTCGAGTCTCAAACATACGCATTTCTTTTCTTTGACTTTTTGAAATTTTCGTGAAAGAAAATGTTGGTTTATAATTTTTTTTCCGGTAAAATTCTACTTCTACTGAATTATTCTTGCTACTCGAGTTTATGAAGAAGAGGTATACTATACAGGGTGGGCCATTTAAAATTTGGAATTTAATTTGGCTCTAAAAAAAAACGCATGAATATTTTTCAAAGTTTATGACTTTATTGGAAAGGTAGTACATTGCCATTAAACCTGGAATACAATTTCATTCAAATGACTTCCACGGCTGGCTGCACAATATCCCATTCTATCAATCCAATTTTTCAGTATATTTTCTACTATATGGGCGCGTATTTCATCGATGGCAACTTTGATTTCATGTTTTAATTTTTGAATCGTTTCTGACTGGTTAGCGTAACACTCATCCTTGACGGTTCCCCATAAAAAATAGTCCAGCGGAGTCAAATCGCAGCTGCGAGGCGGCCAATTGACATCAGCATTTCGGCTGATTATGCGATTTTCAAAGACAGTGCGCAAAAGATCGATAGCATTGGCTGTGTGGCAAGGTGCGCCGTCCTGTTGAAACCAAATGTCGTCTGTGTCCTCCTCTTCAAATTTGGGAAGCAAGAATTCGTTTAGCATGGCGCGGTAGCGCTCGTTATTGACAGTGACGGCAGCTTCTTGCTCATTTTCGAAGAAAAATGGCCTAATGATGCCGCCGGACCAAAAACCACACCAAACAGTCACTCGTTGTGGATGCATCGGCTTCTCCATGACGACGTGCAGATTCTCTGTCCCCCAAATACGACAATTCTGCTTGTTCACATAGCCACCGAGGTGAAAATGACTTCGTCAGAAAAGATGATTTTTCAGTAAAAATGCTCATCTTTAACCAAGCGTTGTTCAGTCCATTGGAACCGAAAATGCATCGGATGGTCATGTGATTTCAATTCTTGCACTAATTGAATTTTGTATGACTTCATACAAATTTCGATTGCTTGAATCGACTAGTGTGAAAAGGAGCTTGCTGTCTGTTTCTCTCGACGCGCCGTAGGCGAGCGGACATGGGCTCGTGCTTGAAGTTACAGCGCCGCACAACAATAAATGGCCGAATTTATAAGCGTGGAAAAGTGACGTTTTGATGACGAAATTTATCTTGCATGTCATTTCGTTATTATTTGCTTAATTGTGAAAATGTGACTTGTCTCGTACTTATTAAAATTGTAATTATCGATTAAAATTAAAATTATCTTGGAATTTTATATGTAAAAGCGTAAAAATATTTCAACAGCTGTCGGACCTTGTGTTTCTGCCCGAATATAGGCTCACTTTATGTGTCATTTACTAACTGTCATGGGAGGAAAGGACAGATTTCATTGATTTTTTTTCGGCGTATAATCAAAGTTTTGAGATAAATGTATATAACAATATTGACACCGACTATTAAAGACCGACATCCTTACGGAAGTTCGCGTCCTAGTGAATATTGAAGTAATTAAAAGTTAAAAACTGATAATATTGTACCAATTTTATGATTTATTAGTTTAGATGTATTTATGCATTTAGAACTCAATAATATTCGAATTTTCTTTAAAATTGTGATTTCATTGTTATCATCAAAGTTTGATTATCAACATAGATGGTGAGCTACAGAGAAAAAATTGTAATTTTTCTGCAATGTATGGAATATTATAACATATTTTATAAGTATTTATTTATGAAACATTTATATAATAAAAAATCATGAATTTAATAAGTCAATATTTATGTTAATAATAGCAAATTTATATCAATTATCGATAATGTCAGCATTCTTCAATTACCTTCGGGCCTTTGGGACTCTTTTAATACTGCCGAAAATTTGCCCACGGTTGACGGTCTTTAATATCTCGTCGCGGATATTGATTACCGTAAATATTTAACTTTAACAGCAATTGACGCTCTCGTATTTAGTTGATTTATATAAGCGGTCCTGTTTTAAGTATTATTATTTTGTAAACATCTTTAATAAGACTGAGGATATTATTTTAGAAAATAAAAATAACATATTGCAAAAATAACTCAGTCTGTTGCGACTGATGCGATAGAAATTTCAAAAGTTTCTTCTTGTTTCTTCTGTTTCTAAGAGAAACAGTACTGAGACAAATCCGATCAACAACAAAGTTTATTATAGTATACAGGGTCTAAAAAGCTGCAAGAGACAAAAATGTTTATTTTCTTGTTATAGAACTTTAAGAATTTTTTATCAATTTTTTGCTGTATTTTCTTATTTTTACCAACATGAGAAAATATGGTATTAAAAAATTCTGAAAAAATTCTCAGAACTTTATGAGAAGAAAATAAACAATTTTTGTCTCTTACAGTTTTTTTATAAAGTCGATAGTATGTGAAAACAAATTATTGAAGACCAATATTCGGCAATTTTTAATAATTAATATCTTGTTATTACTATTGGGGACTTCCGTTTCTGATGGTAGCGAAAGTTTGGTGATACCGAATTGATAAGCGAGCGGAAGACGAGAGAGAATGAGAGTGAGAGAGGCAGAGGTGCTGGGAGAGAGAGTGCAGGGATCAAAGCGTAGTGAAGTGTGTAAGAATGGTGAGGAATGTAGAAGGTAAAATAGCAGGAGAAGTAAAAAGATAAGTGAATGACACGAGGCAGGTAGGAGTATTGCGGGGAGGATACAGGGAACCGGTAGAGAGGCTGAACATAGATTAGAAAGATGATAGAAAAGAAGCAGAGTGGGAAAGATCATAGGCTATACAAAATACAGAAAAACAAATATATAGGTAAAGGATGATAGAGCATAGAGTATAAGAATTGAAGATAGAAGCATTCATTTATGATAGTTAGATAGAAGTAAAGCAGAGATAGAATTGGTTAGACAGAAATAGGATGGAGTCGGAGAAGACAGGGGAGGAAAGAAAAAGAAGGGATATTACTGATGGGGAGAAGAAGAAAGAGTATAGATAAGGAAAGATCAGCAAGTATGGGAAAGCTAGAAGATATATGGGGAAAGAAGAAAGGAAAAAAGAGGAAGAGAGGGAGGATGAGAGAGGGATTTAAAAAAATGATAGTACAATAAGGTCACCGCCGCGAAAAAAGAATGACGAGAGAGATGAATTAGGAAGATGAGAAAAGAAATGATTCAGATTTAGTAAAATAATAAAAGGAATTAAAAAGGAGATAAGAGAAGAGCTAGAGAATTTAAAGGAAGAATCGGGAAGAAAAAGGAAAAAGAGAGAGGGAGAATTTGAGGAGAAGAATAGAGAAATTAGAGGTTAGAGAGAAAGAGAGAAAAGAAGAAGAAAGAGAAAGAGAAGTAAAGAAGTTAACTAAGAAATGGAGTAGATGGAAAGAAGTGGAGGGATAGAAGAGAGAGAGAGAGGTAAAGTGGAGGGGAAGAAATGGGCAAAATTAGAAGGAAAATGAGAATAATAGAAAGGAGATTAGAAATGAAAAAAAAGAAGATGGAAAACAATGTGATTATAAAGGAGTTGAAAAAAGAGAAATAGATAAAAGAAATAGTATTAAAAATAATGAAGGAGATAGAGGTTGAAGTTAAAATCAAGGAGATAAAAAAATTAGATAAGGATGGAAGAGAAAGGATTGAAATTATGATAATTAGGTTAAGAAGCGAAGATCAGAAGAGAGAGATTATGTATAAGAAAAAGAAATTAAAAGGAAATATGGTATGGATAGATGAGGACATGACATGGAAAGAAAGAAAAATGAAATGTGCATAAGAAAGATGATATAACAAGAAGAAAGAAGAGGTAAGAGAGTGAGAATAGGATATAAAAAAATCAAAAGTGGAAGACGAATGATATTGGGATAATAAGGAAGAAGTTTTTAAAAATAAAAATAATAAGGATGGGGGACAATGAATCAAGAGGAGGGAAAAGAGCAAGAAATGAGAAGGAGAATGGAAAATGGCAGGAAAGAAGATAAGAGATAGAGAGGGAAGAGGGAGAGAAAAAATGAGTGAAGAGAGAGGGAGGGAGAAAGAGAAAGTGAGAGGAGATGGAAGGAGAGGGGGAAGGTGGAAAATAGTATTTTAGAACATAGCAGGAATGGAAAATAATGAGAGAGTTTTGGAAGGACATGGAAAATTGGGACATAATGTTTTTAACGGACATATAGATGGAGAAAAACTGCGAAAGAGGGGAGAAAGATTACCAAAGGAATGGAAATGGGAGTTTACGGAGAGAAGTAGTAAGAAAGGAAGAATGAAAGGGGGAATAGTACTTATGAAAAAAGAATTAAAATGGAAGGATAAAATAGAGATGTGTAAAGGGATAAAGGGGGTAAAATTAGAGGGAGAGAAATGGAGTATAACGATGGAGAACGACATTAGAAAAAGGGATAAACAAGCAAGAGGAACAGGGAAAGAGAGGATGTTGAATGTAAGAAATCAAAAAAAGAAGTTAGGAAGGAGTTAAGAAAGTGGAGAAAAGAAGAACGAGGAAAAGGAGGAGCGAATATGAGAAAGGAAAACAGAGGAAGAAAATATTAGATGGCAGAGGAAAGAAGAGATGGCAAGATCTCAGGGAAAAGTATGGGAGAAAGAAGAGAAGAAGATTGAATGAAGAGATAGAGATGGGCTAATGAATAATTCTATTTCATGGAATTATTAGGAGGAGTAGAGCAAAAGGTCAGCAGGGGTGGATAATAAATTGATGGAGGAACAAGAAAGGGAAATAGGAGAAGAAGAGTTCAGAGAGCATTGAGAAGAGGGAAGGATGGTAATGCGATCCCGATGGAAGTTTGGAGGTAAGACAGTTGAGGAATGGGCAAGAGATATATGCAATAGGGTGTGGAAAGAAGAGGGATGGCCGGAAGTATGGAAGGAAGGAGAAATAGTATCAGTTATAAAGAAAGGAAAAGGAAAAATGGTAGAAGAATATAGGGGAGTTACACTGATGCCGACTTTATATAGATTATATAATTTTAGCAGATAGGCTAAAGAAAGTAATGAAGAAGAAAGAAATGATAAGAGAATCAGGTAGGTTGTAGAAAAGGTATGGGAACAACATATGTGTATTATTTGGTGTGGATAGTAAATTATTTGATGAATAGGCAGGTTAGTAAGAAAAAAGAGAAGATGGTGGCGGTGTTCATTGACCTGAAGGTAACATTTGATTCAATAGATAGAGAAATGTTAAGTAAAGAAATGAGAAAGAAGGAAACTATGCGAGAGACTAATAAGAATAATAGAAGAAATACAAAAAGAAACAGCTAATAGGGTAAGAGAGTAGGAAAAGAGTAAGGAGAGAAATTTTGGACAGTGAGAGGATTAAAACAAGATTGTGCATTGAGCCTTTATTTGTTTTATGTTCTAATAACGGATATAGAAAAAGAAATGAAGAAAGGAAAATGGGGAGGAAAAAGTATATTCTGGTTTACGTGGATAATATTGGGTATGGGAAAAAGTGGCATTTTTCCCGCTAGATGGCATTAAATTCAGCTCGGCAACACTAGACGTGCATTTAAAAAATGACATTTTAACCTTTGTTTTGAGTCGAAAAAGATTGAAATCGGTGAAGTGGATCAAAAAGTTATTTTATTTTGAAAATGGAAATAAATAAGGAAAAAATTCGCTACATTTTGCAATATCACTACGATAAAGGCAAGAATGCTGCACAGGCTTGTGAAAAAATTTGCGCTATTTACGGTGAAGATACTCTATCAAAATCAGCAGCACGGAAATGGTTCACTCGCTTTCGTGCTGGAAATTTCGATGTGAAAGAGGAACCTCGCTCCGGTCGACCAATTACTGAAAAATTCGATGAAATCATGGTAAAAGTCGAGCGTGATAAGCATGATGAGCACTGTGGAGATTGCCAGGGAACTAGGCATCGACCACAAAACAGTTTTAAATCATTTGTACAAAGCTGGATACAAAAAGAAGCTCGATGTTTGCGTTCCTCACGAGTTGAGTGTTAGGAACATGATGGACCAAATTAACATTTGTGATATGCTACTGAAACGGAATGAAATTGAGCCATTTCTGAAGAGAATGATAACTGGTGATGAAAAATGGATCATCTATTGACAATCCAACTAGAAAAAGAACGTGGATAAAGAAAGGAGAGAGGATGCAAGCAATCGCAAAACCTGGATTGACAAGGAAGAAGGTGATATTGTGTATGTGGTGGGACTGGAAGGGAATCGTTCACCATGAGCTGTTATCGTCCAATCAAATACTTAATTCCGAACTCTACTCTGTGAACAGAGTATGAACAGTGCAGAGATTACAACAAGCAATTGAGAGGAAGCGGCCAGAATTAATCAATAGGAAAGGTGTCGTCTTCCATCACGACAACGTTCGACCACACACATCTTTGATGACTCGGAAAAAATTGCGAGAGCTTGGCTGGGAAGTTTTAATACATCCATCGTACAGTCCTGACATAGCACCTTCAGACTATCATTTATTTAGGTCTCTACAGAACTCTCTTAGTGTAAAGTTAGCTTCAAAAGAGGCCTGTGAAAATCACTTAAAGCAGTTTTTCGATCAGAAACCACAGAAGTTCTATGGCTCTGCCCCAAAAATGGCAAAATATTATAAAAAATAATGGAACATATTTGGTTTAAATAAATTGATTTCAATACTCTAAGAAAAACACTTTAATTTTACTAAAAAATCGCCACGAACTTTTTCCCATACCCAATATAATATTATTAGCAGAGGAAGAAGAATGATATAAGAAATATAAGGGAAGATTGGAAAGATATCTAGAGGAAAAAAGGTTAGAATTGAACAAAAATTGGAAGAAACAAAGACATTAAGATTTAGGAAAGGAGAGGGAATAAAGAGGAATATAAGATGTGGAAAGGAAGGAGAATAGAAGAAGAGGAGTATAAATATTTAGGATTACTATGAAAAGAAATGAAGGACAGGATGCTCATATAAAGTGCGAAGAAAAGGGCAGTATTAATGAGACACGTATGAGGAAAAGAAAATTCGGAAAGGAGTGGGGAAAAAGGTTATTCGACACGTCAGTAATGAGTTACGTGGTAGAAATATGGGGATAGAAAGAGAGGGAGGAAATAGAGAAGATTAATGGTGATGGGAGTAGAAAGAGATACGTCAGGATATATGATGAGAGAAGAAGTAGAGAGGGATAAGTTGAAGGGAAGAGCGGGACTAAGGGCATGGAAATTTGAGAAAAGAATAGAAGAAGGTAGAGGGGGAAGATGGGCGAGGAGATGGGGAGGAAGAGAAGAAGAGGAGGGAGAAGGGTATGAATTTAACAGGATGGGAAAGAGAGAGAAAGAGAGGAATTTTGGGAAAGCATAAGAATGGGAGAGAAGAGAGAAAGAAAGAGAGAGATAACTGCAGAAGGAAGAGAGATGGAAAAAAAATTAGAGATTGTGGATATAATAGTTGGTAGAAGATTAAAGAAGTGGAAATTCCAAGTCACAAAGAAAGAGTGGATAGAGAAGAGATGGAGGAGGATAGTTAGATTTAGATTGGGAAATGAGGTAAGAGGGAGGAGATATTGCGAGAAGGAGAATAAAAAGATATGCTTTGTGAAGGGGAGGAGACTTGAGAACGTATTTGGGAGAGATGTAGAACATGGAAAAAAGAAAGGATAACTAAACGTGGCAGGATAACTTCTAGGTGATATTAGGAGAAGGAGGGGACGGAGAAGAATAGATGAAAGAAATAGAGAGAGAGAAATAGAGAGAAAAAGAATGAAGGAGAAAAGCAGAAGAAAAATGGAGAAGAAATGGAGAGAGAAGAAAGAGAGAGAGAAAAAAAACGGAAGTCCCAGGGAAAGGGAACTTAAGATTGTAAGTATAGGAGCGTGACGTTAGTTATACATAATATTGTAATGAGAGAGAGAGGGGGAAGGGAGGGAA
>NW_012130106.1:1169692-1173665 GCF_000143395.1 Atta cephalotes | reverse complement strand
GAGAGAGAGANAGAGGAGAGAGAGAGAAGAAAATTAAGCGATCTTAGGAGTTATTTTGCGTGATTGAATGTAATCTATGAAAGAAAAAGAAATATGTAATTGTATCTTTGGTACTGTAAATTAGAAATTAGAGTTGTAATATTTAGTAGATGTAATACAAGGATTAAGGAGAAGTGGAAGTTCTTGTAATCTCTATGGGAGAACAATAAATATATTCATTCATTCATCTTGTTAACTATTGCGAAAATTGCAAAATGTTTAAGGACTTTTCGACTTAATTTAGTCCGCTCTACCTGCCCATGAATGTTGTACGGAACACTCTGTTTACAAATATCCGGCAAATGTTGTTATTCTTCGATATAGCACCCTTATTACTTTACTTTAAATATGAAGCGCCATTACGGTCTGAATGTTTAACTATTATATAATATATATTCATTTAAATTAATTAATTTCAGAAATGATAATTGCATGCCGATATAGTTGTCGGATTTTCAACGCAATCAATCTCAAATATTAATAATCCCTCCAAGTTTATTACTTAATACCCTTATTACTTAAACCCTTATTACTTAATGACTTAATATCCAATTACTGATGAAATATTTAACCAAATCTCAACGGTCATCATGTATATAAGGAAGTCATTTTTTTGTTATCTCAAATTAAATAATTTCATATAAAAGAGAAGTGTAACAGTTAATGCAAGTGTTGATTGCGTAAAAAAAAATATATTAGATTTTCATTATATTAAATGTGTAAAGATATAATGATATTTTCGTAAGTTTTATTTTTTAAATTTATATTTTTTTATTTCATTATAAAGACTATTTCAATTATAAAACCCAAGTGATATTACCTTTACAAGAATATGTGCTTCTCGAAGAATAAACTATTGTAGCAAATTATAAAATTCAAGTATGCGGCGGTACCATTTCTATTATTTTAAAACTCAAGTAGTATAATTTTTATTATTTATTTAATTAAATATAACATCACGAGGCATTAGGAATCGGCGCAAATACTGATTTGTACAAAAAAATGACAATAATAAAAATATAAATAAATTTAATTAATTTTGGATGTCTCGCGATGCTACATTTATTTTCATTCTGTGAATTAAAAGACTCCTCAAAATAGTTATTTTTTAAAATAATTATTTCTTTTATTTATCGTGATTTATTTAACTCTAATGATACGCATCATATAAAAGATTTGATATCAATAATTGGCGCCAAGTTAAATTGGAATTAAAAAGTAAAACCTGAGTAGTAGTTACTTAATTCTAATGATATGTATCATTTGTATAAAAGATTTGATATTGTTGCGCCCGTGCAGCTAATTCGCAAGGTCGCTCTCGCAGACGCGTTCACGCATTCCCGAACTGCAGAAATAAAATTCATGAATATAAAAGAAAAAACAAGATTATACAAAACAAGATTAACATTTATTAATAAGGAGAACACAAAACACAGCAAACGATAAATAGTACAGATAGACACGTCCGAGCATGGCTCATACAAAATCTGAAGATCTTGTTAAAAAGTTGAACGGCTAATCGTTTCGGCAACTTGCTTTCTTCACCATGGGCAAGGCACGGGCATAGCACTGCTCTCCCTTTTTTAGATTGTCGTCCCGACAATCATGGCTTCTTCGAGGCTTTTAACATTGGCATTCTGAAAGGTCTCTGAGCTTCCCAGCCTTCTGTTCTTTTCTTGTATTGCTACAACAGTATTTACAGAGCACTGGTCTTTCTAGTACCCCTTTCTTCATGCTTGACGCTTCCTTCCTTCCGCAGGACCTCTCTTCAGTTCTCTCACGGAGATAGCTAAGTATCCGGAGCAACAAGATTTGAGCATCTTTTGTCTTCTTAAAGAAAGTTTCAATCTTCTTGATTCTTCTTTTGATTCTTCTTTTTCGGACAAGGGGAGAATTTAAATTTATCGTAGTACCTCTGTCTCCAGTCCCTATCTCGACATTTTTTCACCGTCCCGCGAAAAAACTATGGCTCAAAAATGGGCGAGGCGGTCTTAAAAAAAAAAACTCTAAATTTTGTTCCACTCTTAATGAACCAGCAGATACTGGAAAGTGACCAACAGTCATTGATAGCATTCAATTTAGAAAAGTTATTATTATTATCCAAAGGAATAAATATACATTTATGCAAAATTTCAGAATAATACGATTATTCTTTTGTGTCTACATACTTTCTAATTTAGAGAGTTGATTACAATTGTCGATTGATTCTTTTGATCCAAATAGCATTCCTTGTGTAATATTTATTTATTCTCCAGTGTTTTGAATGTTATTTCATAATGAAAATTTGCATGAAATATGATTTCTGACTTCTTATTCGCAAGAAAGATCGATTTGTTTTTAGAAGTAAGATTAATGTATTTAGAAGTAAGATCGTATTTAAAAGTAATTTAAAGCATGCTCTTTTGCAGTATTCTGACATTAAACTATGTATCAATCAAAAACCTCTCCGAAGATTGCACTTCCACTGCAATCCGATTTTATAAATACTATTGCACTTCTATATTGATTGACTTTTATATGTGCCAGTTGTCCCCTTTTGAGCTTAAGAAATAATAGCGTGCAATTAAACTTTTCCTCTCCGTGGGATGTAAATTTTTTTTTGAAAATTCATAATGTTGACAATAAGCAACAAAAAAATAAATTTATATATAATAATAATTATTTTGGATTTAATTTTAATAAACATTATGAAAAAAAAATTTACTAAAAAATGTGTCCTTAAATTTATAATTTTTAAAATTATTAAAATTAAATATAATACTATAAGAATTCTTAGCACATTTAAATCAAATATTTTAATTTTAAATAATTCATATTTTAAATAATCATTACTAATAATAGTAGAACTTATAACAGATTTGTTCCGGAATCAAATTGTTATTTCAAATGTATTCTCGGGGAAATAAACAGCTCATAAACATCAAGCCCCGTTCAATCACGCCTATGGCCGATATTTCATTCAAAACATGAGTATATCTCGCTTGTTCTAATCACGCTATCTATCTCAAATGGCACGCGAGCCCTCTTGCACGACATTCGAAAAATTGACTACCGCGCACACGTTTCACGTGCGAGAGTTCAGTTCATTCCGATCTTGATCAATACGATTGTATTGATCATTTATTGAGATTCGTGATTCACGTATCTTAACGCAAATATTCAGAGCGAACCAAACCAAAGTATATATAACATCGCATATCAACGCTGTATTTTGTCTCGTAACGTTACTGATCTATGCCGATTGCGAGGGCATTCAGTGCATGAGGATTACATGAGTCTTCGGCAAGATTCTCCGGTCTCATTGCTGCCCGCAATACGAATTCTTTCTAACGGTTGCGAGAAATTATTTAAAGTCGTTATTTAAAGTGCGAGTTATATGTGCACGCTCTAATCGAGCGAATCAATTCTCGGATAAGCATTGTCTACTGCCCGCTTCGAACAAATCTTCCGATTCAAGAATAAAGCTTAAATTATTATAATGAGATCGTTATTTTACGCGGCTTTGATGGGCGAACCTTCCAAGGTTCGTACCAGCGTCATTCCACAAACAAAATTCGTACGCAATAGTTATTAACAATCATATAAATTCATGAAATTACAAAAAATAAAAATTATTATATTTTAAATTATGTATATGTGTGCGTGCGACAATATTTTTGAGCTATTGAGCGTTATGTCCGGGAATTATAATACGCTTACTTTTTCCTTCCCAATAAGTAAAATATCTGAAATCGAGGCAAAATCAACTTTATATAAGATACCTTTCAAAGTTCTTTATGAAATATCTTTAAGATATTGCTGGTCCTTCGAGAGCAGATTGAAAATATTGAAAATATAAAATTATTTTAATCTTTGTAAACTTTCTTAAATATCTATCAGAATATAACGTTTAAAAGCGAATTAAAAATTGTCCGTGGGTATGATTTCGCTCATT
>NW_012130106.1:1163685-1169627 GCF_000143395.1 Atta cephalotes | reverse complement strand
AATATTTTCAATCTGCTCTCGAAGGATCAGCAATATCATTTATATCAGCAGCATATAATCCTAAAGTTCGTTTTTTTTTGCAACACTGTACAATATATTTGTCGACATACGAGACAAATGTTTTTCTTCGATAGTCATAGTTAGAGAAGTTTCCTCTTGCCTTTAATGCTGATTTCACAATGCAAGTGACATTAACAGAAGCTGGCGATAATTTGTTGCGTTTTTTTGTTTTTAAATCAGTTAAAAAGGGAAATTCTCTCCACGTTAGCGGAGAAATTGAATTTGAAAGTGATCCAATAGCATTCAGAAATTTTGTTAAGTTTGGATATTTATCGATTGTTATTTGGATACTGAGATTGCAAAATTTGTTTTTTTCCATATCACATATCATCGAATCTTAAAGCAAGATTGATTTTCTTTTGTAATGCAAAATCTAATGACAATGCAAATCATTCTTTCTTTAAAGCGTCTTCATCAAAACCACCAATAGTTTGAACTATGAACGAAATTACTGAATGATGTTTCTCTATCAGTATCTTGTAAACATACAGAAGGCCCAAAAACATTAATTTTGATTTTTTTTAAATTTAATTTTAAAATAAAAAATATCGTTCACAGGCAATCTTTTACGAATTTCTTCAGTAGCAGTAACGTAAAACATCAAGCAGTTACTTCGAACTATTGTAACTATGTTTTCGTCCCCTTGCATCATTAATTCGTTAAGGTATTCCTGACATTCCTAAGTTAATTTCATAAAGATTTTTGTGATTTTTCTTTAAAGAGAACAGTATATGTACAGAAAAACATTGTAAATGCTCATTTTTTAAAAAATTTTCGCATATTTTATAAAGTAATGTTAAAGATTTTGGCTGCAATTTATGAATTCATGTTTCTAATGACTGAAAATGTGTATTAAATTTGTTAAAAAAATCTAAAATGTATTATAAGAAAAGAAAATAAACTTTTGTCTTTACATTATTCATTATAGACAATAAATTTTTGGCAGAATCTATTTTTTTCGCTATTTCATAAAGTATCTGATTGTATCCCAATATTCTAAAAATCTTTCAACACAAAAATAGCGAGAAAGCCAGCGCGTAACTTTCACATAATTTTAATATTTTAAGACTTTTTTCTTGAAAACATTCAATCACAAAATTCAGTGAATACAACCGAATGTTTTGGACTGCTGTTAATAATATATCTAGCAATCTTTTTAACAGATTCCTCGCAAAAATCGGGTATTTTTTTACACGCAGCATTCGCTACTAATTCGCGGAGGAATGCAAGGGCAAAAATATTAGTAAACGTGGACATACTTGTTCCAATTTTTTTTAAACGGTAAATGTTTCCCTGTTATGACGGACGAATTATCACATGACAAGACAATAATATTTGTAAATGGTATCTGTAATGTCCACATTTCATTTCTGAATGCTTCATACAACTTTTCTGCGCTGCAATCTCTAGCATCAATATCAATTAATTTAACTAATTTGCGATTCGATTTTCTAATGTTTTTGGCTCAATATATCGAACAAGAAAAGTCATCTATTTATCATTACAAATGTCAGATGTTTCATCGATAAATATTGTAAATTTTGTATTTTGAATGTTGTTTACAATACGTTCTGTTTCAACAGGATTCAAAACATTCGTAATAATATTTATACATCTTTTTTGACTCATTTTCACGTTCTGTAATACATTTAGGATCCTTTCCAATTTATTGAAACAAACTAAGAATGTTATCTGTAGTTCTATGAGCAATATTTTTTTCCGTGATTAATGTGGCAAATCTTATTTCTGCTTCTTTTATACGCTCGAATAATGTATATTTAAATCTTCATTCGATTCAATTGTTTCATTAAGAGAACTTTCACATTTCTTTATATGTATCTTGGATTCTGCGTGACGATAGATGTGACATAATTGAGCAGTAAGGTATCACAAATTAAACAATAAAATAAATTTTCATCATGTGGTGCTTCGCATAATCAACATTTGAACTGATCAAAATATAACCATTTCTTTTTTAATGTTGTTACATTTTAATTGACTTATCGTCAATAGATGATTAATTGAAGTATCATCATTAATAGACAATGTATTATTTTCAAAATTATTTTTATGACACGCAGAATTCGCATGTCCCGAATCATGTATTGAATCGCATGAATAATTTTTATTACACACATTGCAGTATTACATACTGCTATCAGATGATACTTCGCATATCCAAGATTTGTGTCTTTCGTCTATAAGCCAAGCTTCTGAAAAACTTCGCTTACGTTTTTTAGTTAATTCGTCACACATGTCTCTATATAGCTGTTAACTAAATATAAATATGTGTTACAATATATAAATATAAAATGTGTAAAATATTGTATTTGTGTGTAAAATCTCACTTTACCTTCAATATTATAGCAAATAATATTGAAAATGATGTGGCAAATATCAACAGTGCGAGCAGGAATCAACAAGAATATAACGCACTGTTGCAAAAAAATTTCGATGCTCATTTATCAATTCGCGAACGCGATTTCACATATACGCATACTCCGTGTGAGGAGCTGCAGACTCCACGAAGTGAACGAAAAGACGATGCGAAAGGTGAGTGCAAACAATTTATTATTTCAACAATAATAAGTCTGTACTGTTTATATTTATTACAAATACCCTAATAACACACTTTATCCGGAATATATCCTGGAGATGTCCTTAGAATGTTCAAAGAACATACGGACATCTTTTGGACGTCTCAGGACGCCCCCTGAAGTTCTGTGCTGTTAGAGTATTGGTATAAATAAAAATCGATATACTATAATTAGAATCGCTAGGTGGCTGGAATTTTCCGTAAATTCCTATAAATATATAATTTTAACGAAATCTTAGATTTCATTTTATACTTTTAATACACTTTTTACGATCGCAACCGTCGATTTACTTGAATACTTACATTGAAAGTTTATAAAAAATTCATACAACTCAACTTTGTGCATTGTGGCATCACTGAGTTTTCTTGAAAGATTTTTTTCTAAATAATCATAAAAAACTTAAAGAATAATATAAGTCTTACAGTTTTCGACTTAACTTTCTATTAAAAAAAAAAGTTATTTTAAAAAGTTAAAATGTCATAAAAAATGATCAGTATTATAATTTATGTGTGTACCTTAATATAAGAGACTTAACTCAAATAATTTATAATAATCTCTTTTTCAACTATCAGGTATGTCCTGGAAATATTAACTTGACAATCTTACATATATAATACTGATATTAAAGATGCAATAATAATCCGATACCATAGACAGGGTATATTATTATTATTATTATTATTATTATATAAATAACTACGTTAAGTTATCTCTTGAACAATGTATTTCAGGGAAAAATGTTTCAGACATAAATTTTATAAATTCAACGGGAACATAAAGAGATGTCATTGGAGGTTCCTGTTATTTTCATTTTTATATAAAAAATAAAAAAAATTTTATGTAGTGAAAAGCTTTTGAAGTGAGCTACGGGAATATAAATGAAAAATGGACAAATTTCATTTCAAAAATTAATTTTCAAAAATAATCAAAGTGATCTTGACCTTAACAACATCACTTAAGATGAAACAATGGAATCTCTTTATGTCTCCTTTGAAATCATAAAATTTTTGTCTGAAACATTTTTTCCTAAAGTGTACTATTCAAGACATATTTGACGTAATCATTAAAAATGGACACTTTAAATTATATACTATTTTTTGGAATGATAAAATCCCTGCAGCAAATTCATTATCGCAGATGTAGATTGGCATAAATATTAAAATTCAGTATCAATCTAAATAAAGTATTAGAGTATGTTTCGAGTTACGCATAGAAATATAAAATTGATAATTAAATAACAGTTTTAGTTCTCATGATATGTAATTGTTTCAGACTTGTTATATAGTTATATTTATAATATTTATATATTTTAGCAGGAAATCAGAGACAGCTGCAGCGAAAATCGCTGATGGTATTGCAACTGCAAAAGCTGGACATGAGATTGAATTCTCAATCTCAACTAATTCAGCAATTGCAATAACAACAGCAACAACAATTACCACAACCGCAGCAGCAGCAGAAGCACCAGGAATAACACGTGGCTGCAAGCTGCAAGCCATAGCAGCAGCAAATATGGGAGCGGCCAAGAATAGGTATTATTTCTTAGACATATTAGGTGTGGGAAAAAGTTCGTGGTGTTTTTTTAATGCCATCTAACAGGAAAAACGTCACGAACTTTTTCCCATACCTAACATATTATATACATATATTATACAAGTTTTTTATGAAATAACTTAAAGATGTTTCTTAAAGAACTCTAAAAGATTAAAGTTATATCGATTTCAAAAAGTTTATTCATTAGATTAATTAACAAAAATTGCAAAAATTGCAAAATAATAGAAAACTTTCCGATTCCGAGTTTAGTCCATTCCATCTGCTCATAAGTGTATCAAAAAGTTTGAAACATTTTGCATATATAAAATACATATAAACATTTTAAAACTATCTATAAATTTTAATTTTAGGTAGAAACAGATGAGACATGACCGCTTCCATGCATTGTGGTATAAAAGACAAAGGGATAGAGCCTCCATACTAAAGAGGAAGTCGCGGAGCCGGAGACGGAGCTAGCCGCGAAGAACATAATGCTCGGGACACTACTGCCACCAGCAATAGCTAATAGCAGTGGTGATACCGGCCACATAATTCAATATTATTATAATTACAATTATTACTATAAAAAATAAAATATATTATAAATAAAAAACCAGTTTATTAATTGACATCGCGTACGCGCGTGCACGCGTGTTATGTATGTGTGTGTTAGTAGAATATTTATTGATTGAAAAATCTAAATAAATTGTTTCCCAATCAATAAAATTTAACAATTGAAGCGTTACACTATTTTGAGAATCTAAAAATCATAGGCACCTTTGGGAATTTTTTTGACAAAATAATGGAAGCAATGAAAAGTTTGTTTTAAAACTTGTATAGTTCAATCCTTTAGGAATAGAACATTCTTTTCTTTTTTACAAAATTGTGGAGTCGTTTTACTAACTGCTTTTTGTCAAATCGGCGTTGCGAGAGTCATCTGCCACTTGGAAGAAAAAAAAAACAAAAAATTTGGCATTTCAAGAATGGATCTGGACACGGAGAAAATCCGCGGAATGCATAATCTTTATAAACGAAACATTTCCTGTTTACATAATATTTACTAAATAAATAGTACATATGAATACTTCAAGATATTTATTTTTATATGAAAAAAATGAAGAATGTTTGAAAAAAAGTCTCATTTTCAGTCATAAAACTTTTTATTTTAAATATTCATTTTCATAAAAATCAATATTTGGAAGTATCCGTTAGCACTCTTTTAGTAAATAAAAAATAAAAATATTTGATTCTTTATACCTATTCCAACCGAATGACCCTCGTCGATTTGACAATAAGGCAATTAGTGTAGTAACGTGTCAATTTTATTAAACGAAAATTAATAATAAATATAAGAATTTTATTCTCAAATTCTCAAAGAATTATACTACAAAAGCTTTAAAACAAACTTTGTTTTATATCCATTTTTCCAAAAAAAAATTTCCCAAAATATTTATAATTTTTAGATCAGATGGTCTAATCCTTTAATTGTTAAGTTTAATTTTATTATAACAACTTAAATTAAAAGATGTACATATTGGCGAAGAGTGGATATTTTCACACTCACAAATTTAAATGGTATGTATTTCATAGAAGTACGCATAATAATATCTAACACATCTCACTTTATTTTTATTAATATTTAAAATGTATAGGGAAGTAGAGAAAGAGAGGGAGAGAGAGAGAGAGAGAAAGAAAGAGAGAGAGAGAGGAGGGAGGAGAGAGATTATTTGTTGATATCGCATTGTTGCATCG
>NW_012130106.1:1157075-1162989 GCF_000143395.1 Atta cephalotes | reverse complement strand
GAGAGAGAGAGAGAGGGGAGGAGAGAGATATTTTGTTGATATCGCATGTTGCATCGAGAAGCCGAAATTCTTGAGAATACGAGAACACGAGAGCGTTCATCATGTGGATCCTACACTGCATTAGTAAATGTCAAACTCAATTAATCGATGTGGCAAATAAAATACGCTGATAGTCCCATGCGAAAATCCTGTTTTTTCCTTTTTTCTTAATATACTTTTCTGATATGAGTAATTGAATTAATTATCTGTATAAAATCAAATAATATATTTTCATATAACAATGATTCGTGTATCTTAAAATTGTAGGAAAAATAAATAATCGTATGTGTTGTATGATATGTGTTCGATTTAATCGATGAAAGATTAGTATAAAAAAACATGTTTAATGATATTGCGTTTATGGCAAATATACTTTGTGTCGATTAATATTTTGTTTAAAATGTTTTTTTCTATCACATCCGCATTTAAAATTTTGTTAATAAATAAAATTTCGAAAACGACATTACTAATATAAATAAAGATGATGCCAGTATAATTTTATAGTGCACAAATGAAAGTCTTCATATGTTGTGTAATTTTAAAATAATTTTTTATTATAATAGCTTATTGAAAAACGAATCAGTTTTTTTCCTACAGCTGTTACTTAAAAACTACACATGCGAATAATTTCAAAAATTATATAAAAATATATTTGATCTAATATATATATTTACTACTAATTTGATTACTTATTTCCGATGTCACACTTTACACGCTCGACCACACTATTTCTTACGGATCGAATTTATTAATGCGGTATATAATACGCACGGAAAATCACAAATAATTAATCTCTCGTCAATTACGTTTTGACACGATTTATAATATTCTAGATTAATGGGAGGGGTATATGATTATTACAATTTACATTATTAAAACATTTACATTATTAAAAATTATGTTATGCATCTAGAATGTCATCATGTCTTTTGATATAGGCCTGACCGCTATTTCGGTAGCTCGACGCTTGCTTGAGTGAGACTACGGTTCTCTCTCAGCGCGTCGACAAGGCAAGCAATAAGAACATAGTGCGAAAAGATCAGAGTATAGTCGGCACGCTTCTAACCAAATCATACGGATACGGACTCATGTTTGTTTTGCTACCGGTTGCGCTAGGCCATCGACCGGTGGCGCTGATCGCGTGTTGCAAGCGGTTTGAAATTCATCCAGCATCACTGCTTTACCCCTTGTCATGTAAACGAGTCTTTACAACATGCATGTGCCACAAGTAATACATACTAAACTCCTTATAATGAGTCTGTCCAAGTTGTTATTAATTCTATTGGTGCTGACAAAATATGATGGAACCAATAAGATGCCTCAAATCTGTTCTTTACGCGCGTTATTATTCAATTGATGAGAATGGAATAATAAAGGAATAAACTTACTTTTATTAGTATTAGATATACAACTTTGCTTCCGCCGTTTTCCTATAAATGGCTTTAGCGGTAAGTGGTGGTCGAAATAAATAGATCACAACGTCATACAATAAACTTGGGCATCTGTCAACATAACCCCATAGAAACATTAGTCGATTTGTGTCTGTATCATAAAGTTATTCTCGATTGAAAATGTCAGTTTATGAGCCAAATTCTCGTCATTTGCGGGAGGTTTTAATTTTTTACTTCAATGAAGAAATCTGCGGCTGAGGCTCATCGAATGCTCTCAAATACTTCTGGTGAGGCCGCTATTAGTGAAAGAACGTGTCGTGAGTGGTTTCAACGCTTCAAAAACGTGATTTTGACATCCAAGATCATGCTCTGTATTTGGTGGGACCAGTTCGGGGTAGTGTATCATGAACTGTTAAAATCGACTGAAACAATCACAGGCGATCGGTATCGAACGCAATTGATGCGTTTGAGCCGAGCATTGAAAGATAAACTGGCCGCAATACAACGAGAGACACGATAAAGTGATTTTGCAGCATGACAATGCTCGACCCCATGTTGCGAAAGTGGTCAAGACATACTTGGAAACGTTGAAATGGGAAGTCCTACCCCACCCGCTATTCTCCAGACGTTGCTCCCTCTGATTATCACTTGTTTCGATCAATGGCACACGGCCTGGCTGACCAGCACTTCCGGTCTTATGAAGAAGTAAAAAATTGGATCGATTCGTGGATAGCCTCAAAAGATGACCAGTTTTTTCGACGCGAGATTCGTACGCTACCCGAAAGATGGGAGAAAGTAGTGGCCAGCGATGGACAATACTTTGAATCATAAATGTATAACCAGTTTTTTACAATAAAGCCTCGAATTTCGGAAAAAAAAACGGCAGAAGCAAAGTTGTACAACTAATATAACCTTAGATTTTTTTATATAAAAACATACATTTTTAATTAAAACATCCTTATGTATGTTATTATTAAATATTATTATTAAATATTATTAATAGTAGCATGCATTGCCATGGTTTTACTACTATAAATTTTAGTTTTTAAACGCCTTTTACAATCAATTTTTATGCAAAATAAGATGTAACGTTTCATTATTTTTTGAAATAAATTGCAGCAAGTTTCCAGCATGTCGCAACGAATGTTAGCCATTTTTTCAGTGAAGAAGTTTATTAAATGAGTATTTTTATTTTTAACATAAGATAAATATCTTCTTACAATAATTTCCATTTCGTAAAAGTAATTATAGGTTGTTTCATTAACAAAAAATAATGTGTTTGATTTAAAACACTTTAAATATATCAATCTGAAAAATTTAATATTAGCATTATATATTTTCGATCCAGTAGAATTAATACAATTTTTACAAATTGTAAGCAACTTAGAAATTTTATGTTATTACATTATATGTATAATGTAATCAGTACGAGCATATAATATATTATATTTAATTGAACGTTGTCCATATGAATCTGTATATTATCAACGTAAGCGGAAATTATATACGATATGTTATTATTCTTAGCTTTAGGACAATTGTTGAAAAAATCAGCAAGAAAGGTGCCCTCTTCATCTTATTTATAATTATTGTTTTTTACAACTTATAAATATTGTGAAATGCTCAAAACTGTTAAGCTAACTTTGTTTGAATTGTAGTGCATTGGGCACAGGAAATTTTTTTCATACGTTTGAAAATAAATTTTCAATACAATCTTGAGTGAATCTCTCCCAATACATATCCTCGTTCATTAATTAAATAATTTGCCAGTTCTATAAAAAATGCAATAGTGATTATAATACCGCATTGTACGGGTTTAAATTTTTCTTCTTGTCCGATTTGAATATTAGAAAACAGATAAATAATTGATTTCAAAAATTCTATATTTTCATCAAATATGTTTTGCAAATTTTCTTTTCCTTCTAATTTTCGCAATGCAATTGCATAAATTCGAGAAGTAACCAAACTGAATTTCAATCATTTCACACATTATCGACACATAATTTCGAAAATAGAGCAGTTATTTTATATTTACTTATGTTCTCCTGCTTGAAATTGCAATGCACTACTAACATCTCTGTTATATAAAAAGGTTGCTTATTAATTCTCCTTATTAATACAATATAATTATTAATACAATATAATATAGCTATTATTAATATAATATAATATAATATAATAGCTCCTTATTAATTCTCATTTTATTGAAATTAGTAATAGTAATAGTGTCTTTAACTAATTTTCGTGCTAACTTGAACTTAACATTTTCTTGCTCAGCTACTAGTTCTTTGATGTGAGAATATTTAACAACGCATGAAGATAGTTTATACATTTCTACGAAATTCTGTGACAATATAACAATTTTATTATTCACCAATCCAGTACGAAGATTTTTTAAGAGATGTGGAGCATCGACAAAGAAGAACAGTTTTCGGCTATTATCTAATGGATGTGACACTGAATTGAATTTTAGAATACTTTGTTGCAGAGATTTTAAAAGCTTTTCATATACATTGATTAACTGCTCCCATATCAGACATAATGCTATGAAGTTTTAAGCCTATTAATTCGGCTTTTTCAATTATATTAAGAATAATATCTTTTAAAATTGTACCATTAAAACGTTAGGAACATAATAGTATGCCACAATTTGTTTCCATCGAGTAAATGTACCGCAGATTATGAACACCAAACCATGCATAGCATAAGACTTTTCTATAAATGTAAGTGTAATGAGTAAATAGATAAATAGATAAATAAAAATAAGCATTATAAAAATCGCATTGGAAAATGTGTAATTTGTAAGATATAACTAATGATTTTGATTGGTCATAATACTTTTATGAAATGTCAACTGTCACGGGACAGCATCTTTAAGCCAGCGGCATGGATTAGAATCTTGCCACCATATTGGCTGCGATGCTGATACTCTCGGCACCGCAGTCAATACGATAGCAAAATTCTAATCCAGCTAGTAATCCAGCAAGTAAACATGCATCGTCTGTCACTTGTTTTATTCTAAATCTAACATATATCATTTTTATCGGCTAGCATATCTTATAGTGCGATTATAGTAGAAGGATCTATTTGTTCACTTGATGTTAAGCTCATTTCATCTACACAAAGCATACAATCTGTATTGTTCATCTGGAAACTTTAATACCTTTTTCTTTAATAATTAAAAAATGTCATCACAAATTCCATCTTTGTGAAAGTAATGGATTCCAGACAATTGTCTGTGCAAAGTACGAGGTGAAGATAAAGGAATATGTTACTTTAATAACTCATTGTATCCATTATCTCCATATGCATGTTTAAGTCATACTGCTTTTTTAATAGTTTGTCGTCTGTCCATTTATATAAACGACGACGATTTCATATGTAGCTTTAAGATAATCTATCTGATCATCATTAAACACCATATACAACAAGTCTGCTGCTACAGGAATCTTCTCTTTGTACAATTTTTCAATTGTTGTAGATACTTTAGAAGATTTCTTTTTATTCTTATGGATAATGATATTTGCTGTCTCTAATTTTTTATTTGCTTTATCTAATTTTCTTTTCAATTCAATCACAGTATCATTATTATTTACAAATATCATTAAATCTGTCTGTAAGTATTTACTTCATTTTCACTTTTCCGCAATCTTTTTGCATTAGCTACATTTTTATCAAAATCTGAAAGGTCGTTTTAATGAAGATGAAGGAATCTCGAGAATATTATTTGATTGTATTCCCATCACAAATATGAAAATTAAAATTATCTTAAAATTTATTTTATATAAAGATACTATTAAAAATTACAGTTAAAATCAATACATACAATATGTGCGTTTTTTTCCATAGTTAAAATGTCTTCATTTTGGAAAGGATAAAAAAATTGTTGGAATGGCATTGGCTTTTAGCTTTTTTTTCCCATCCATTCGTATTTTTTCTCACATTTCTGCCGAAAAGTGGATCTGCAAATATTATTCAAACTTACTATTATATGGATGCGTTTCAAGTTAAGCATGAAGCAACATAATGCATCATTTATTCTTGTTGTTCAACAAATAATAAAAAAGGATAAAATGATACATCACGCGCTTTGTGCGTAACTTAGAATTCACCACATTTCTATTTTTACATTTCTATTTTTAATTAAACAATTTACTTACATCGCAAACAAATTATTTTTTGTTGATTGCCATTTTTGATAACCACTTGATATTAATGTTTTCTATTCATTTCTATTCATTTTGCCTTTCGATTTATTTTATATAAAGTTTTCCATTTGATGAAAAACTCTTCATCGAAAATCCTTTTTCGGTACTATTAAAGCAATAAGGTACGCAATAGCCGGGCATTTTCTATAAAATTGTTAGTTATAATGCACATTGAATATAATATTAAAGGTTAGAAATCAATTTTTATGTCAGCATGCATTATAATTTGTTTTCTATGTTTATATATATATATATATATATATATATATATATATT
>NW_012130106.1:1148241-1156993 GCF_000143395.1 Atta cephalotes | reverse complement strand
TTATTATATATATATATATATATATATATATATATATTTCACTTACTTTTTATATAATCTGTGAATTTTTATCAAATTATGTATTAAAAAGTTATTTATTTATAATGATTATATACTGTTTACGAGTTACTTTATAGTATCACATCAGTTGATCACATCTTTATCTACGACGCCATATTTTGTTAAACTAGAAAGATTGGCCAGACTCCTTATTATAGGGACTCTAATACATATTGTACTATCTGACAACAGGAAAAATTGGGAGTTAGCAGTCTAATGTTATAATAGAAGTCTGTGAACTTAGCTGATTCGTGGAGATCCCGCGCAGTCTCTCCTAAATTGAGAAATCTTCGTATCTGACCGCCGCAACATCGTCGCGAATTTCTCCAGTTTTTATTCTTGCTGCGCTATCTCTGCGCTTGCCATCGCAACGACGCTGCGAACTCCTCCTGTTGTTCTACCCTTTACGCATTTTCTGCACTGCTTGCAGAGCTCTATTGTCGAAGATACTTTCAGTCCGTCATGATCAGATCCTCCTCTGGAGTGACGAGTCTCCTTTTGCATGAAAATCACAGTGTGTACATCACTTGGTTCGGTCATTGATTTGTTTGTTCAATCCGTTTGCACGGATGTGCGTCCAAAATATTGCGTTTGTGCGACCAATTCGCGAAATCACTCTCGCAGACGCGTTGGCGCATTTCCGAATCGTGGAAATAAAGAACACGAGTGTAAAAGAAAGAACAAGAAACGTTTATTAATAAGAAGAGAATACAGAACATTATATATATAGGGTGTACAAGCTTAAATCCTCTGTTTTTAGTCAGAAAAACATTTTTTTTTCCTAGGAAGCAAAAACAAATCTATTCAAAGTTTGCCCTCGCTAACTATACATTTTTCCCATCTTTCAGGCAATTTGTGTATACCACGCCAAAAAAAATTCCTTTCGAAGCAAACCACTCATGAAGCCATTTTCGGATGTCTTCGTAAGAATCGAAGTGCCGCTCAGCGAGCGCGTGGCCCATCGACGAAAACAGGTGATAGTCAGAAGGTGCCAGGTCTAGTGAGTAAGCGGGATGGGGTAGCACTTCCTAGTTGAGTGTCTCCAAGTAATTTTGAACTATTGTTGACGTGTGCGATGGTGCGTTGTCGTGAAGGAAAATCAGCTTGTCATGTCTTTTCCGATAATGCGGCCTTTTTTCACGCAGAGCACGGTGCAATTTGATCAGTTGTTGATGGTAGCGGTAAGCATTAACAGTTTCATCAAGTTTTAACAGCTGTAGTAGATGACACCCTTCTGATCCCACCAAACGCACAGCATCGTCTTCCGTCCGAAGCGATTTGGTCTTGAGGAAGATAGTGATGGTTGGGCGGGATGAACCCAAGATTTCTTGCGTTTAGGATTCTGAAAATAGATCCATTTTTCATCGCCTGTCATCCGATGCAGGAATGACTTTCTTTTTTGTCTGGCAAGCAGAATTTGGCATGTGTTTTGGCGTCGCTCCATCTATCGTTCAGTTCATGCGGCACCCATTTTCCGATCTTTTGAACCTTCTCCATGGCATGTAGCCGCATGGAAATGGTTGCTTGAGAAACACCCAATTGCTCGGCAAGCATTTTTTGCGATTGGGTATCGTCCTCATCCAAAAGAGCCTGCAATTGACAGTCAACCTTCTTGGGCTGATTTTCACGCTTCTTGTCACTCAAGTCGAAATTGTCGTCATTGAACCGGCGAAACCAATCTCTGCATGTTGTTTCCGATAAAGCATTGTCGCCTTCACAAACATTCGGCAATCGATTTCTTCAAATTGAAACAGAAAAGCAAAGCTTCCCGCATATGCTTTTTTTTTTAGCAAAAAACTAGACATGATTACGAAAGAAAAAATGTATGTTGTTGTATGAAATTGCTGATGATGCACTGGGTTAATGTTAACAGATATCAAACACATAAAAAAAAGTGTGTTGTGTGTCCAGAGTAGCTTTGTACGCTCACTGCCACCTATGAGCAAACAGCGGATTTAAGTTTATACACCTGGTATATACAGGATGCGTCAGGTACTTGAGGACATATTGACTATAAAATTAAAATTTGTATATTTCTTAGAAAACTTATTGTATTTTATTAAATTTTTTACAGCAAAGTAAGTAACTCGTAGGCTATACAGTTATTCGATAAAATCGCCTTCAGCAGCAATAACAGCTTCAATTCTCTGCCGAAAACGTTTGCTTGCTCGAATCAAAGGATCCTTGTCCTTATGCGTCATTACTCTGGTAATAGCTCTGAGGGAATCAAGCGTGTTATGGGGATGTTTATTGGTCTCCCATTCTACAACGCCCCATACATAGTAATCTAAAGGATTAAGATCAGGGAAGGGGAACTAGATGGCCACATGTTTGGGATTATGTAATCATGCAGATTCTCGGACATCCAATCTTGCATCGTCGTAGCTTTATGTGAAGGAGCAGAGTCCTGTTGGAATATGTATGGCTTTTCACCACGCACGCTATCTATTCAGGGTTTCACAATTGCTTCCAAAACCGCAATGTAGGCAGCAGCATCTCTCGATATGGCCCTTATGGACTTTGAAGGGTCTTTATCAATAATGCCCTGGACTTGTTGTACAAACTGTGATGTTCTAACTGTGTCTGAATGTCTTTATGTTTTTTGCGCTTGGCAACAAGCTTTAACTTTTCACATTGTCATCAGATACTTCTAACTTTCGATGAACTTTGTGAACAAACGATCGGGCGAGATTCAAAAATATGAAAATTTCAAGATCGCTATGATTCGCGACGATAACAGCGTGTCTTTTCATTTCATGAGTTAGCTTATTGTTCTCCATTTATGAAAGGAAAAAAAAAGAAAAATATATTGCTGCGAAGTGACAAGCACATATGTGAGTGTCCTCAAATACCTGATGCACTCTGGAGAGATACGTCCGAGCACGGCGATGGCTCACATCTAAATCTGAAGGTCTTATTAAAAAGAACGATTAATTCGGTAACGTGCTCTCTTCAGTACACTACGGATCGGCAAGGCATGGGCATAACAATATCAACAAGTGGCGCTAAATGAAATTCTATCAAAAAGTAAAACTCAAGTAGTATCTTTATTACATTAATTCTAATAATATATTATTTGGGATATTCCGAAAAGGTGAATTCTCCGATTTTCTTCTACTATACTACTATATATTACTGTATTATACTGTATACTACTGTATGATATACTACTGTATTTGTATACTACTGTATTTATATACTATACTGTATTTATATACTATTGTATTTTGATGCCCTAATTACGAATATGATCGTGAAAATTACTGACAAGATCAAGGTCAAATATTTAAAAAACGATTTTTTTCACATTTTTTCATGCTTTTTGTGTAGATAACCGCTCCTTCAAGGGGAAGAAATCGCTTCGCGTGGAAAGTAGAAACTCACGTGCAACAGTACAATTATGGAAGTTGTGCGCCCATGAGCAAGGGGGGAGAGGATGAGAGTCGCTTCGCGTGAAAAGTCGAAACCTATGTGCAACAATATAATTATGGAATTCGTGCGCCCCTTTGCAGAGGGGAGAGGGGCACGAACCAAAATCTAACACTCTTGTAATCACAAAATGTAAAAGTTTATATTTAACCGTAAAAATGACTTTGTCGGCAATTTCCATGATCACATTTGTAATCACATAAAAATACAGTAGTATAAATAAAAATCGTTTTTAAATATTTGACCTTGAAAATTATCTTGTCTGATTTTCATGATCATATTCGTAATTAGGGCATCAAAATACAATAATATACCAATCGACAAGAAAATCGGGGAGATTCACCTTTTCGGAAGTACACTCTTAATTCTCCTTCAAAACATTATTATATCACAAAATTGCGTGACTTTGCACAATTTAAGTGTTACCACAAAGAATTAAAAAAGTAACAATATAAAATAAAAAAATTAATTTAAAGAGAAATATTTTTTATAATATCCTTGAGGCTTTCACGGGTGCTTTCTATATAAAGATTATGCATTTCGCAGATTTTCTCCGTGTCTAGATCCATAGTGTACCAGGCTATTCCTCGTCCTGATGAAGTGGACTGTAAGGTTCACGAAATGTTGGCAGTCCAAGAATGGATCTGGACCCGCGAAATGCATAATCTTTAAGTATTTTTTATGTAAAACGGCATTGCTAGAAATAATATATAATGCAATACCCTACGAGAAAGAAAAAAAACATTAAACTTTATTTTTATTCTTTTAACATTCAGATTCAATTTATTATTATTTTTAAATTGTTTTCATTGTTTTTCTTATCCGATCTAGCACCAAATATTTTACACAAAAAATTTTAATATTCAAAATTTTTAATATTAAATGTTTTAATTTTCCTATCCTATTACCTTTTTAATTCTTTGTGATAACATTTAAATTGAGTAAAGTCACGCAATTTTATGATATAATGTTTTTATGATATATGTTTTGAAAGAGAATTAAATAACTGCTATTTTGACTGGAAGAAAAAATGTGGGATTTTTGATATAAAATCTTTTATACATATGATACATTAGAGTTAAATAAATAATAAATAATATTGCTTGGGTTTTAAAATAATAGAAATACCACACTTATATAATAATAGAAATACCGCACACTTGAATTTTATTTTTTATTTGGTACAGTAAATACAATATACAGTATCACTTAGGTTTTATAATTTGCTACGATAGTTTTTTTCTTTGAGGAGTACGTATTCTTATAAAAATAGTACCATTTGTTTGAGTTTTATAATTTGATGAAATAGTCTTTTTTTTAATGGAACATGTACTCTTAGCGCTTTTGTTTATTTTTCTTAAAAAGTAACAACGCAAAATATAATAATAACATGACTTATAATGTGTGCCTTCCAACAAGCGACATAGTGATCATGTCATTTTTGTTTAACATTGGCAAACAACAAGGTTGTAATAATCCATGTATCACATCGTGTCATTTATTGGAAGACACATAGCAATAATATGGCACAGACTATAAGTTACCAGCGTTGCAATTAAATCACTTTTTTATAAATTACTAAAAAGTCATTATCGTCAAAAATATGTTCATCATATTATACACTATATCACTTTTTTCCTGAGTTGACTTGAAAGTTAGTCAAAAATCTATGGAAAATTGATTAACACATCACAGGTCAAAACAGGTATCATTCGAAATGTTTTGATAAGTATATCAAAATTTTCAATTTGGGCACAAAGTTACTATGTGCGACTTTCTCGAGTTATGGTCACGAAAAGCTCTCTTGCAAATAAAAAATTGTTCACATTCATTCGCCACTGAGAGTCTCCTAGTGGTGATGGCAGTCTAAGCCCAGCACCGCAATCTAATTAAATACTTGCTCTGTGTTTTAGTTTGATACTATGTTTTAGTAGATTAAAAGAAAATCGGTGTCAAGTAGTTAGTCAGATATTAATGTCAGTGTAAAAGTAGTCAGAGAACTATAGAGTGTTGACATACATCATAATAAGTGTCTCAGATGTGGCAGGTTCCAGTCCTAGAATTTTTTCAAATTTTTTAATACCGTATTTTTTCTACATATTTGAGTATGATAATGTTGAATTTGTCTTGCTGAATGCTTTGTAACGAAAATTACATTAATATATTATTTAGATATGTTGCAAAAGAATGAAGAGCCACAACACAGACCTTTACCTAAAGCATAACGCGTAAGAGAATCAATCTTCTGAGTTCTTCTTTTTCTTTCACTTGACGGAAAAGAATATTGGTTAATTGATTCTCTTATGCATATATACGTTATGCAATAGTCTGTGTCGCGACTCTAACATTGATTTAACTGATCATCTTTTTGAACTTTCGTGGCCTACAACCTTGTGAAGAACACACCTGACAATTTTGTATTCATTGAAAACTTTGATCTATTCATCGAGATTTTTTGAGTGACTCCTGTTTTGACCTGCGATGCGTTAGGCAGTTTTGGCATCCTTTATAAAATATAAATATTTAGTTCATATTTTATCATAGTTCATATTTTGTTGTTTGATAACAATTGCTCTTATTATTACTTGTAAGATATTAGTTCGTGTCTCAGCATCTAATTATTAAAGTCTAAATATTAGGGGGATTTTTCGTGTCACGTGTAAAGCATCGTTGCGTGCAAGTGAGATAACACTTCATGAGGAGATTTAACGCCGTCAATCGCATTTGATTTATCCGAATTGACGATTTTGATTGATACGTAATCTCACGTACGTAGTTGTACAAACTTTTAATCGTGTAAACATTTAGGCCTTACTTTGCATCTCGTGAACTGTTAGATAACTGGAACGATTGATATGCCGAAAATAAAACGCAACAATAATAAATTAAAAATAATTTTCTTAAATATTGGGAGTACAAATAAGTTTCCGTTTGCAAAAGACGGCGCCACTAATAAACTATAGTTAAAATTGTTTGATGTAAAACGACATATCATAAGATTGGACATCCGGCAACACCATAAGCTTTATTAGCGATTTTGTATCAGCATCATATATTTTTTTTTGTACGAAAATGTCGAGTTTTGAGCCGAATAAGCGTCATTTGCGGGAATTTTTGATTTACTTCTTTAATTTGAAGAAATCTGCAGCTGAGGCTCAGATTGCTTGTAGAAGCATACGGTAATGCTGCCTTAAGTGAGAGAAGTTGTCGTGAGTGGTTTCAAAAGTTTAAGAACGGTAAATTTAACATCGAAGGCAAAGAACGTAGCGGAAGGTCGAAAGTGTACAAAGACGCGGAATTAGAAGCATTATTGGATGAAGATTTGTGTCAAACGCAAAAAGAACTTGCACTTACATTAGGAGTGACTCAACAAACAATTTCATATCGTTTGCAATCATTGGGAATGATTCAAAAGCAAGGGAATTGGATTCCATATGAACTGAAGCCGAGAAACGTTGAACGCCGATTTTTCACATGTGAAATGCTGCTTGCCAGGCATAAACGAAAGGGTTTTTTGCATCGTATAGTCACTGGTGATGAAAAATGGATCCACTACGATAACTCAAAAAAGAGGAAATCATGGAGACCACCTACCTGGTCATGCTTCAACATCGACAACCAAGCCGAATATTCATGGAAAAAAACTCATGTTGTGTATTTGGTGGGATCAGCTTGGTGTATTATGAGTTGCTCAAATCGAACGAGACCATTACTGGGGCTCTTTACCGAACACAATTGATAAGATTGAGCCGAGCACTCAAGGAAAAACGCGCCCACTACTACTTCAGACATGACAAAATTATTCTCCTGCATGATAATGCTTGATCACATGTTGCGGCGCCGGTCAAAACCTACTTAGAAACACTCAAATGGGAAGTTTTACTCCACCTATCGTATTCTCCAGACATTGCTCCTTCCGACTACTACTTGTTCCGATCGACGCATGGCCTGTCTGAGCAGCACTTTACATCATATGAAGATATCAAAAATTGTATCGATGATTGGATAGCCTCAAAAGATGAAGCGTTCTTCCGACGCAGTATCCACATGCTACCAGAAAGATGGGAAAAAGTAGCTAGCGATGGCCATTACTTTGAATAAAACATTATGTACCGTTCTTTCACAATAAATGCTTAATTTTTGATAAAAAAATGGTAGAAACTTATTTGTATTCCCAATAAAAATTTAGATATTTTGACAATTTTCCAACAAAAAAACATAAATTAACAAAAGTCAATTTTTGCGAGAATTTTTATTATCAAAAATTTAATATCAAAAAAATTATTTTTAGCTTAATTTTAAAATGTTAAATTGATTTGTAACTGCTAAATAGAAAAGTATTTATTTTAATATACAATTTTTATTTTAAATTTTATTTTAAAATCACACTTAAGACGAATTTTTTTATTCACAATACATTCGACTACAAAAAAATATCAAAAATCAATTTTGTATTGAATTTGTATTCCCTATTGGACAATCATCTTTAAAATGAACCATTTTTTCAACTGAACTGTTTAATGGTTTCTCATTTAAAGTTCATATTGTGAACACTTTACTATATGTTAAACAATTCAATTAAACAATTCTGTAACTGTATCCAGGAGCGATTCAGGAGTTCATTTGTCTTTCGACAAGTTAGATGATCGAGAGAATTACAACAACTGGAAATTTGGGATGAGGATGGCTTTAATTAATGAAAATTTATGGTTTGCAGTTGCTGGATATCGAAGATAAAACTACAAAAAAAATTTGAAAAAATACGATTGGACCAAAAGCAAATGTTTTGGCTAACATTTTCTTAATGATCAAACCGTGTACTTACGTGTATGTACGTTTAACAAATAATGCGAGGGAAACATGATTAAATTTACAAAAAATTTTTATAGATAAAAAAGACTGTCTAGAAAATCTTGTTACGCTCGCTTGGAGGAATAAAATTGCAAACTTCAAGAATATGAAGAAATTATATGTGAACGAAATCATGTCGATTTCATAGAAATTAAATATGGATGCGCCTCTAGATGAATTCGTTGCAGTCATCATGCTTAATGGACTCTCCGAGGAGTGATCTTATGATGATGGCTCTAGAAAGTGCAAACTGTCAAGCAATTTTATAAAAGCGAAATTTTTGTAAGATAACAAGCATAGATAATTCCAATATAAAGCGCTTTATTCTAAAAATAATAAATTTTTGAACAAGAAAGGTAGTATGTTTCAAATATAATAAAAAAGGAATAACATCTTAAGAGTGTCCTGACAA
>NW_012130106.1:1140741-1143241 GCF_000143395.1 Atta cephalotes | reverse complement strand
GCTAATGTTTTCTAGCGTCAAAAAATATCGAACCTAACTTTGTAATCTGTAAAGAGAAGACAATGGATTTCTGCTATGTATCATTATATGTGTTATTTATTTTAAAATTTCAACATGTTTAATTTAATTGTTCATATAAAATACTCATTCAACGCGTTTATACTCAAAACGAAAGAAACTGGCAAAAAATACGGCGATTGACTTTGTGAATCGAGTTATTAAGCGTTAAGCTTTAGAGATTAATATATTTGTCATCCCGACTCAATATAGTGCTATGTATACGTTCTGCTTTATACAAATTCACTGCTTTACAAACACAAATTCATTGCTTTAAGAACATAAATTCACTGTTTTAAAAAAATAATTCATTGCTTTAAACACACAAATTCCTTGCATAAGCAGTGAATTTGTGTTTTTAAAGGCCAGTTTCACCAACGTCGATCAAGTGATCCGCCGATCAACGTGATCTGCCAACGCTAGAAAGAAACGAACTTTTTAGCATTAACCATAGACTAACTTTGACCGTAATTAGTATTCTCAGGGTGCGGTCCTATGATGCGGAATTGACGCAATGTGGAAATGACAGAATGCTCATGATTGATCGTGGCTTCATTCCGCCGATTCCGTTTTCTGTTACACAAATTTATTTTTTTTTGCGAATTCAATGTACTATGTATGTACTATGTATGTATACTTATAAAAAAAATACTTATAAAAATTAACCTCGTTAAGCTGGTTTAATGGAAAAAAACTGTCTCCTACAAGCGCATGATTAATCAACATGCTGAGGCGTGTTCGGATTCCCACCTGGGTGTTCTCCGGATGTTATGTTATCCTTGTTTAATATTCAGTAAATAACAAGAATAGAGTGATACCTGGGTAGCACTGTAAATCTGTCCTCTCTCGGGTATAAATCAAAATCAAAATAGATACACAAAATGAAGACAGAATAATGTTCTTGTATGTATGTGTGATTTCCAATCCACAGGAATTTAGTTTCCTATGTCCCATGGAGTGGAACTTGCAGATACGCAATCAGCGCGAGCCAATGACAAACGCTATTCTGGTGGATCTAATGAAAGTGATCTACGGGAACGTTCTTGTGATTGATCAGCGCTAATTGATTGCGCTCCATGGGACATAGAAAAACACATTTTAACGGAACGGAATCGGAAGTGGCTGAATGAAGCCACATCCAATCACGATCGTTTCGCTAATTCCGCACTCTCAGGTTGCGCTCTCAAGGATGCGGAATTGTGGAATTCACCGTTTGTTGCGCAAATTTATTGGCCATAGACTTGCATAACGCATAATGCATAGCGCGTAAGGAAATCAACCAATCAAATTTCTTGTTTTCCATGGAATAGGAGGAAAGATTCTGATTCGCTTATGCACTATGCTTTATGTGTCATGCAAAAATCTGTGCTGTGATTTTATTTCTTTGGCAGATTCCACCGATGCTTGCATGTATACGCATCGGCAGGAATAGTGTTCTTCAGAAAGCAGAATTTTATTTTGTGTCGATACGAAGTAAAATCCTGTTTTCTGATTGTTGCAGTGCGTCAGACCACGTCAGATCCAATGTGAATCCAGCAATTAATCCGAAGGAATTCATTTTCCTATGTCCCGGAACTTGCGAATGCGGAATCAGTGCGAGTCGTTATTCCGGTAGATCTAGACTAAATAAAGCAAAGGAATGACAATTTTATTGCAGCGTCTGCAGTGTATGCTTGCATCGCAATATTTCGTCGTGACCAATTTCTTAACTTGAATAGTATCGATTTCAATGACTAATCACGATTCATGAGGCAGAGCAACACTTTTTTTTATCAAACTTTTACTTATTTTTGTACGAAGACGTATCGATGTGCTCACAGTTTCTTAATTATAATCTCGATATTATTTGGAACCTAGACATAGATTTAATTATGCAAAAATATATCGACTAGTATTTTTATCAATATTTGATTTGAGAAAATTAGAAAACCCAATATTATTAGGTGTACAACTTTGCTTTCGCCGTTTTCCTATAGATGGCTTTAGCGGTAAGTGGTGGTCGAAATAAATAGATCATAGATGTCATACAATAAACTTGGGCATCTGTCAACATAACCCCATAGAAACAGTCGATTTGTGTCTGCATCATAAAGTTATTCTCGATTGAAAATGTCAGTTTACGAGCCAAATTCTCGTCATTTGCGGGAGGTTTTAATTTTTTGCTTCAATATGAAGAAATCTGCGGCTGACACTCATCGAATGCTCTCAAATACTTATGGTGAGACCACTATTAGTGAAAGAACGTGTCATGAGTGGTTTCAATGCTTCAAGAACGGTGATTTTGACGTCCAAGGACGTCATGCTCTGTATTTGGTGGGACCAGTTCGGCGTAGTGTATTATGAACTGTTAAAACCGACTGAAACACAGGCGATCGGTATCGAACGCAATTGATGCGTTTGAGCCGAGCATTGAAAGACAAACTGGCCGCTATACAACGAGAGA
>NW_012130106.1:1122740-1139979 GCF_000143395.1 Atta cephalotes | reverse complement strand
GGCCAGCGATGGACAATACTTTGAATCATAAATATATAACCAGTTTTTTACAATAAAGCTTCGAATTTCGGAAAAAGAACGGCGGAAGCAAAGTTGTACACCTAATATAACACTTATTAATACATAATTATATAATACATATTAATACATAATTATATAATATATATTAATACGGCAATGATATCTAGGTCGCACAACTATTCTGCTTGATAGACTAAACAAGCCTTGGTGCACCATGATTCAGTACTCAAGCAGGCGTTCATTCGACGCACTCCTCGTTCCTGTCAGTGACAGGAGAAGCTATAATAGAAATAAAAAGAAGACATGGTTATATTTAATATAACTTTGTTATATTTAACTATACGTTTATTAATAATTATTTATTTCTTGGGAAAAATGAAGCATAACATCACAATGTAATACACACATTTCTTTGCGATCATTCTTTGTAAATCGTTTATATATATGCAAATCGTATATACCTCCAACAATTCTTTAGCTTCAGTCAATTAGCTAGAAAGTAATTTAAATATCGTTTCTATCGTTGCGAAATCACGATCCTGCTTTTCTCGATTACAATTCATCACTTTCAACATTTTCTCATTCAGATCTATCGTAAGCTTTATGAAAGCTTGTACGGTAAAGCAAGTATGCGCATACAAAATCTGCAAAAAATATCGTTAAAATATGATAAATTTTTCATAATTTTATATTATACAATGGAAAAATCACATCTATCACATATAAGCAATTAACATATTTTCTTTTCTACCTAATTTTTAACGCGCAACATCATAGATACCATTTTGATATCTGGAAAAGATTCATGCGCATCACAGACGTATGAGAGAAGTCACCATGCTCGACCACAAGCAATAAACTGAAAAAAATTCATGTAATTTTACATGAAAATTATATGCTTATGACCGAAAAATTACTTAAATATGATTGGAAATTTACTGGAAATTGCAAGTTATTATTTAAATTTTGCAAATTATATTTAAGTAATTTTTCAGTCATAAACATGTAAAATTTTTATGTAAAATTACATGAATTTTTTTTAGTGTATTGTTTGTGACCGAGCGTGACTTCTCTCATATATCTGTGATGCGCACGAATCTTAGCAGTGTAGCACTAAGGAGGAGGAAATATAAAAATAATGCAAAACTTATAAAAATATTATGGAATTTTCGAATTTGGATGAGTCTCGCTTGACTTAGATGCAATAAGAATACAAAGTTTGCTGATATGCAAAAAGATATTTAGTTTAAGAAACTAAAAAAAATATTTACTTTAAGATATGTATATGTAAGATATATATACGATGCATCTCTAAACATCAGCCGGAAGATCCTTGTGATGTATATCTATTGGGTTGTTCAAAAAGTCATTGCGTTTTTTTCAATAAATGGTGTTGTCCACGTTTATTTGAATGCGAGCGTGACATGAATGTCAAATGTTTACGCGCGTTTTGTTGTTGACACTCAACCTAAAAACCAAAAAAAAGTTGATGCGATTCGGTTGAGTTTTGTGCTTGCAATTGTGGTTCGAACATAGAGAATTTTGAAGAGCATATTCGCCATATTCTGTTTTATTACTTCAAAAAAGGGAAGAAAGCAACTGAAGCAAGAAAAAAGTTGCGTCGAGTTTACGGCAGAAATGTCGTCAAAAAAACGTCAGTGCCACTGGTTCGCCCGATTCTGTAATGGTGATTTTTCAGTCAAAGACGCTCATCATTCCGGTAGGCTTTCCAAGATTGACGACGAAATGAAAGCATTGTGGTGCAAGCAAATAAGCATTCAACGATTCGGAAGCTTGCTACCGCTCTAAAAGTGTCCGTTGGAAGTGACCATTTGAAATCTCTAGGCTTCTAGGTAAAGAAGCTCGATGTTTGGGTACCGCATGAGTGAAATTCATTGAAAGAAATTCATCTGACGAATCGCATGAGCGTCTCATGCGATCAACTCATCAAACGCGAAGAAAACGATCCTTGTATAATCACGGACGACGAAAAATGGATTGTTTACAACAATGTCAGCCGAAAAAGAAGTTGGAGTAGGCGAGGTAAAGCACCGGAAAGACAAGCAAAGGCAGAGATCCATCAAAAGAAGGTAATGCTGTTAATGTGGTGGGATTGGAAGGGACCAGTCTTCTATGAGTTTTCTATTTCCAAAGAACAAAACGATTAATTCTGATTCTATTCTGATTCTATTGTGAGCAGCTGCAGAAATTAAGTGATGTCATCGCACAGAAACATCAGAAGCTAATCAATCGTAAGGTGATTCACCACGACAATGCGAGACCACACACAAGTTTGGTCATTCGGCAAAAATTGTTGCAACATGGTTGGGATGTGTTACTACATCCACCGTATAGACTTTGCACCAGACTTCCATCTCTTTCGCTCCTTACAAAACTCCTTGAATGATAAAATGTTTGCTTCTGAAGACTTCATCAAACAGCACCTAGACAAATTTCTCGCAGAGAAAGATGGAAAGTTTTATGAACGTGGTATTATGAAATTGCCCGACAGATGGCAGAAGGTCATCGAACAAAACGGCCAATATATCATTGATTAATGTTCATTACGTATATTAAATAAACACACCTGAAAATCAAATGAAAAACGCAATGACTTTTTGAACAATAATATCCCTTCGCATATCAGCAAACTATCTATTCTTATTGCATCTAATTATAAATCAAGCGAGATAGCGCTTAACTCATCCAAATTCGAAAATTTCATAGCGTTTTTATAAACTTTGCGTTTTAGTTATTCAGGTCTCTTTAGTAAAGACATTCCATCATCCGAGTTGACATTCTGAGAATCATCGCTGCCCTCCAATATTGCAACGCCATGTGTATCATTATGATCGTCCAAAAATGTAGATTCCATCAGTTCGTTTGTGTCTGCCAATCGTTTCACAGAATACGATACATTTACGATATTATTTATTATTTATTTACGTTTAGGATATTATTTATTATTATCTTTCTATTACCTAGAATTTTAGATAGCCTTGAGATAGATCTGTTTGCTAACTAATGGCAAAGAGATTGCAGGAGATACGTCTAGTCTTATAAATCTCGTTAGCAAATCTTCTTTCAAAGAATTCTAACTAGATCCATCTAAAATGTATAACAAAAATGTATTAAATGTATGTGATTAACAACATTTTAGTAATTATTTATATTAAGTAATTACTTTTGTTATTTTTTCATAAAATTATAATTTATTTTAAAGTTGAGGTTACTTAGAAAAGTAACAAAATTAACTTAAGCACTGATTTTTTTTTACGTAAATGCTCACCTGAAGTCAGTTTGACCCCCATTTTAATTTATTCATATTTTATATATAAACGAAGTTTTTTATTTTTATTTGTAAGTAATTATAAACTAACACATATTTTAAACATGAAATGATTGTAAATACTTAGAAATTAATAAAATTTTTAAAAATATTTCTTTATGGAACATTTTGACTAATAATAATAAATAATAATTCATAGCTTTTAAATTAATCAATAAAAATAGGTACTTAAAATAATCAAATAAATTTCGATTATTATTATACTTCAAGTTAAAGTACAAATACACAAAATATATGAATATTTAAATAACGTCATTGTTTGCCAATAAAAATTCAGAAAATGACATAATATCATAATACTTATCTATGAGTTGTTTTATTTGCCATCCCCAGAATACATTAAAATCAATGATGATTCCGGAACAATTATTATTAAAAAATAATTAAAAATAACAAATTTTATTTGTTTATTAAAAATAAAAATTAAGGCACAAAATAAAATATATGTATTGAAAAAATACAATATAAGATTTTTTAACTTAATTTATAATAAATTAAAAATAAATTTTTTTTTAATAAATAAAATGACAAAATTTTAATCTGTTTCATCTTCAAAACAAGACTCCCAAATTGTCTTTAAATGCACAAAACATATTTTTCTCGCATTTCATACAAAAATGTGTTATTTTAATATCTTTTTTTTTAGGATTTCACACCTCATTTTTGTGTTTCTAGTGGATTTTGTAACTTCTTGTTTTGTGTTGATAAATTTGGTTGCATTTTCTTTTAAATATCTTGGAATATGTAATTGCAAAGCAAGTTTTTTTATTAGTGATGTTATCAATTAAAATCCAACTTGATGGAAAAATAGTCTTCTTTTCATATTTTCTTGAGGATTATTGCTAATAAAAACACATGGTAAATATTAATAATAATAGAAGCAGCTCCGATCTTGAAAAAGAACCTTGATCTTGATATATGTTATCAAGAGTCTGAATCATGAGTCTAAATAACCTTCAATAGATTTTCGCTCATCTTTCGTTAAAAAGTTATTAATAAAAAAAAAGTTCGAAAAAATAACGTTTTATTTCTGCAAAATATAATATTGAAAAATACCAGTAAATGACAATATTGTTAAATGAACACTGAATATCTATGTAGAATCTAACGATTTTAACGGATACAATTCGCTTATTATTTCAAAAAAATGTTAAATACATTTATTAAAAGTATATAGTTTTGAACAAAAATTCAGCTATAATATTCACAATGTATTCTCATCAAAACGTGGAATATTAGCACGTAATTTCCGCCACAATCTCTCAATATTTTGTGTATGAATCCCTATATTTCGATCTACAAAATTTTCGGAATAATTAATCATTTGATGAATATAGTTTTCATTTCATAGAACATCATCGCCAACAATCACTATGAATAATTGACTCTTGAGCAATGTGCTTTTGAATTAGTGATATTAACATTTCAGAATGTCGATTTTCCATAGGTATAATAAAAACATTTTTACTTTCACGTTCAATACTACCAAATATTCATTGTCCTTTCTAAATACGACCTTTATTAAATTTTCTTTTTTCAATTTTAACTTCATCTACTTTCACAATTTTGCCTGGTCCGCAATTTATTGTTCCTCTTTTTTCAACTAATTATATAGCAACTATTAAAAAAAAATAGCACCAAAATACATTTACATAATATAAATATGAACATGTTATATAAATATTAATTTATCTTTCTACAAAAATTTGTCCAATCAACGACAGTTGGATCGCTAATATTCAATGAACTATACATAAATGATTGTTGTGGTTCTAATTATTACAAAATAAGCAATAAATCAACATATTGTTATTATATTCAAAGCTTTAGAAAACCATGTGCAATATATTTATTTTAAAGTTATACATTTTTCGTTGTCGTTTTCTTTCACGTATAATTTTATAATATATATGACTACAGTGCAAAATTAAATTTTCATATACATCATTTGGATATGTTAAGATATTTTCACATTTCGAAATTCAATTTTCACATTGAACACTTCCATGAATTACTTTTTTATTTATCAAATATTCCATCAAATTGTCCAAATTATACATTAAGTGCAAAAATTCATGCATAACAATAAATATACTATTACTTGTACAAATATATTCACAATGAAAAGTATGTATTCTATATGCTTACTGTTTGAAGAACTAAAGATTGTACGATCAAAATTTGTAAATACAAACGCGATACCCACAAAACAAATGAACAATATAATCATGTGAAATAGTACATTGGGTCAGAGGGGAGGGAGGAGTCGTATAAAATCTACAGTATCATAAAAGAAACAAAAATCTGTTGTAAGTCATTGTTGAATAAAATACTGGAATGCTAAATCCGTTTTGATCCCATAAATCTTACATTCTAATGACTGCTACGAAAGACACCTGTTAGAATAAGTAAGACAATAAATGATCTTATTTCTCTTCTCTTATGCTCTCATTTGTTTCTCTAGCATCAATTTCTGTTTAGACTCTCTTATTTGCTATGTATAAGTTTGTATTTTCTACTACTAATTTGATGATCAGTTTATCAATAAATAAATCAAAAACAGATTTTGCGTGTTTAGCTGTATTGATCCGAGTAGCTAATACTGATGTTACAGGTTCTAGTTTTAACATTTCTGATATTACATATCTTTTTCTATCATGTAATTTTGTCTTTGCCAATAAATATATGTTTATTATTATTATTATCTGAATACTCATCTTCATTTGATTCATTCTCTTCAAATTCTATAATTGTATCATGATCTGATTCGCTGAGATGATCGTCCTCTTCTGTATCAATTTCATCTTCATTATTGTCTGTATTATTTTCTGAAGAGAGAATTTAAAGTATCTTCCAATAAGGTGCTTTTTTCTAAGTTTTTTTTCACGACTCATTTTTAGTATTTTTATTATTATTTTTATAAAATAAAACTTCTGAAAATGCCAAAAAATACAGATTTAAATTTTAAGCAAAACAATAATGTAATAAATATTAATATAATAAATAATAAATTTATATTAATAGGTTATCTGAATGTAGATTATGTGATAAAAATAATTTACGCAGAACAAATTAAATGTTAAAAAATATGTTGAATTGTATAGAAAGTTACGTACTTAGAGTCTTACTCACCTGAGAGTCAAATTGACTTCAAAGGCAAAAGAATCGCTGTTTCTAATTAAAATATTAAAGTGATGTTGACGCTACTTGGCTGAAGTCAAGATTAAGAAGGAACATACTCAAAATAGTAGATTTGCAAACAAAAGCGAAACGGAGAAACATTCATTTATTTATGCGTAGGCTCAGTTTGACCCTTAGGTGAAGTGCTTGAGGTTAATATAAAAATACATATCTTAATATTGTAATATAGATAAATATTATATACCATATTATATACCATAAAAAGAAAAACATTTAGTAAAAATTATTATTTCTATAATTATAAGTGAGATATAAAGAGAATTACCTCAGATTTTCCTGTAATAATTCCTTCTCGCCCTTCTCGTGTTTCAATGTCATGCCATGATAACCGCTTCCATGCGTCATAGAGAAAGAAATAAAGAGAGGCGCGATTGTGATTGCAATAAGCTAATACTCAATTTTTAATGTTTAATACTCAAATATAAATGAATTATATAATATAAAATCTTGTAGTATGATGCGTGTCCCATATGTGCACTTATTAAAATGACATGTCATTTTAATGATATGGCATTAAAAATACGTCTTAAAATCTTGAAAAAGATGCCTAAAAGATATCTTAAAAAAGATACTTTTATGTCATGACTAAAAATTGTCTTAAAGACGAATTTGAAACAAGTTTTAAAGCAAACTAAAAGACGTCCTTTAGATATGGCTTAAAGACATCTCTTTTAAGATTTGGGAATCATTTGGGAGTCTTTTAGACATTCGTGTTCTCTGGGAAACTAATCATTCTATTAAGATATTACGTGCAGACAATGATCGCGAATACCTGAATAGGGATCTCAAGTCAAAAGGGATTAGACATCAGGAACTTACAATTCTTTATATGCCGGAGCAGAATGATGTAATTGAAAAGACAAATCGTACTATTGTAGAAACACATAAATAATAAGGAATATACAGCCACGATGACAGATGTTGAAACGAAAATAATATATTTATTCTATAAGAAACATATTATTGTATAAGAAACCATAGACGTTTCGGTCAAGATTTAATCATCATCAGTACATATGACAATAAAGGATTACAAACAAGTTCATTAATTAAGAACGCAAAATCGCTAGAAGTCAAAAAAGTATTAATGTAATATCAAGATGACAAAGAAAGAAGTGCAAAATATTGTATTAAAAAAAATTATCGCAAGTCAATAAGATAGTAACAAATTTTTTTTCTTTCCAATCGCTTGTGGTACGCATTAATTGAGTAAGATAAAGTTTAGATAATGACATTTACCAACAAAAATATATATTAAAAAAAGAAAAAAAGAAAAAATTTTTATATAATAATGCATCTGGCGACTAATATGTTCCGTTTATAATTCCTTTTTTATGGAAGCAAAGAATGACTTCGTGTGAGAATACGGAATTTCTCAGATTCTATTTAAAAATTAAGGAAAAGAAAAACGTTTTTTAATAATTAAAATATTTTAGATCATACAATGATTAATTATTCAAAAGATCAATATAAATTCATATTAAAGCTCGCTTAACACGTATTTGTTAATACAAGTCCTCACAGATGTAACTCTGAGTATCACAATTTTAAAAAAAAAACTGAGAAAGTGATAAGAACTACTGCTGACAAATTTTTCGAAGATCACGGCTAGCGAACAGTATTTATATAGGGTGAAAAAAAAGAAGAATGTTAGTGGAGAGGATAGTTCTATGTGTGGGTAGAGGGGATTTTTCCGATGATTGGTAAGTAGATTTCAGGAAAGCGTTTTGTGTCACTTTGTTTGTTTAAGCAATTATCTTGTCGTTTAATATGGATCATTTCGGAGATCATCCTTTTATAATAAGATTGTTCTGAATAAATTTGCTCTGTTCGAGAATACTACCATTTTTCCAATCAATTGTATGACCATGATCAAGTTTGTGACGAGAGATAACAGTTGTAAATAAAAATTCGAATGGATATCCATTATTTTGGAGAATATTGATTAGGGAAATAATATTATTCTCTAATAGAATTTTGGATGAGAAAGGAATAGAATTCTATCCAACTGTCCAATTACAACACCCCTTTTATGTTCAATGGGATGATTAGAAAAGTAGTTTAAATATCTTCCAGAATTTGTAGACTTTCTGTAATTGTCAAAAATAATTCTCCCATTTTCGATTAACAGTTTTACATCGAGAAAGTTTATTACTTCATTATCGCCATATTCGATCATAAATTTGATTTTTTCATGATAAGAATTAAAAAAGCACAAAATTATATTAATATGCTCGTTAGGAGCTGTAATGATGATGTCATAGCGATAATAGAGTGGAATATATATTATTAGTGTCTTAAAAATGCTACATTCCAAATCTTGTATCACCAAATTCGCTAGAATTGAAGAGAGAGGAGATCCCATGGGACCGAATATTTTTTTATAATTTCGTTATTGAATTTAAAAAATTTTTTATTCTAAAATCTACTTTTTTTAAACCAATGAATTGTATGAACAATTTCATTAAAACAGGCAAAGACAAAATCAAAAAAGAACATTCTAATGTTGTTTATAAAATTAATTTATAAAATTAATTGTCATGATTGCAATTACTCTTATGTAGGATAGATAAAACGAAAATTAAGGACACGTTTAAAAGAACACATAAAAACCTACTAATTCTTTGTCTGTTATCTCTCGTCACAAACTTGATCATGATACAATTGATTGGAAAAATGTTAGTATTCTCGATTCAGAACAATCTTATTATAAAAGGATGATCTCCGAAATGATCCAAATTAAACGACAAGATAATTGCTTAAACAAACAAAGTGACACAGAACGCTTTCCTGAAATCTATTTACCATCATCGGAAAAATTCCCTTTATCCACACATAGAACCCTTTCCACTAACATTCTTCTTTTTCTTTATATATATATATATATAAATACACCATATATATATATAAATATTGTTCGCTAGCCATGATCTTCCAAAAAATTTGTCAGCAGTAGTTCTTACCATTTGTTCAGATTTTTCTCGATTTTTTTAAATGTGATATTCAGAGTTACATCTGCGAGGACTTGTGTTAAAAAATACGTGGTAAGCGAGCTTTAATGTGAATTTATATTGACCTTTTGAATAATTAATCATTGTATGGTCTAAAGTATTTTAATTATTAAAAAACGTTTTTCTTTTCCTTAATTTTTAAATAGAATCTGGAAATTCCGTATTCTCACACGAAGTTATTCTTTGCTTCCATAAAAAAGGAATCATAAACGGAACATACTAGTCGCCAGATGCGTTATTATATAAAAATTTTTCTTTTTTCCTTTTTAATATATATTTAAATTTTATTCTTTGGACTTTATCTTACACAATTAACGCGTATCACAAGCGATTGGAAAGAAAAAGAATTTGTTACTATCTTATTGACTTGCGATAATTTTTTTTAATATTTTGCATTTCTTTCTTTGTCATCTTGATATTGTATTACATTTCTTTGACTAGCTGATGATCAAATCTTGATCGAAACGTTTATGTTTTCTTATAGAATAATAATAACATAGTCTTCTTAAATGGTGAGCTTTTATAAAAAATTTATACGTATCAACCTGAAAGGACACAGGAAACATTGATTCCAGAAATAAAGATAAAGTATGCTATTAAAAAAAAACGATTTATGGTCTCAAACAATCCTCAAGAGTTTGGAATAAAAAGATAGAAAAGTTTTATACAAGTTAAGATTTAAAAAATCAAATTTTGAAATTTGAATATTCTTTAAAGCTTTAATAAATCCTTTATAATAATTGCTTTATATATTGATGATTTTCTCAAATAATGAGAATTAGAGTTTAAAGAAGAATTAAAAAGAAATTTTAATATCAAAGATTTAGGTCACGCTAAAAGATGTTTATTACAGAGAATTGAATATTAAAAGGGATAAATATATGAATTTTACTAGTATTAATCAGAAAGATTACATTCAAGAATTGATAGATTTAATTTATCAGAGGCGAAAGGTGCTGCTACTCCTATGGTAATAAATTTGATTTAAATAACACTGAAAGGTTAATGTACCATTTTAACAATTTTAACAATTAAGGCAATTACAATTAATTGCCTTAATGTACTTGGTCATAAACAGTAGACCTGACATTGCTTTTGTAACTAGTTAATTTAAGTCAATTTAAGTCAATTTATATTATAATGCTAAGCATTGGATAGCTAAGAGAATTTTAAGATACTTGAAAAATACTATTGATTATCCTTTAATTTATCAAAAGGTTACTGATATTAATCTTATAGGCTACGCTGATAGGAAAATAATTTGAGTGATCGTAGATCTGCTGGTTTTGTTTTATTAGGAAGTAAATCTATTTCTTAGGAGGCTCAAAAACAGCATTCGGTTTTATCGAATATAAAAGAATATGTTGCTCTTTCTGAGTCTCAAAGAGGCTATACACTTTAAAGGATTTATGAAACGAATTAATTAGTTTTGACAAAGCTGTAATGTTGTGTAATCAGAGTTCATAGAAATTGGCTTATAATTGTATTTTTTATATAATAAAACCAAATATTGATACACTTGAAATATTGATACCCTATTGATACAAAGTATCATTTTATCAGGGAAATTTTTAGAAAGAAATCAAATTATACTTACAAGGGGAACACCAGGTAATGGTATCGGGGATTTGGATGCACCTTTTACAGGCGGTTCTTGAGCGAAAAGAAAAACGATACGTGTCTGGCCATTTCAGTCATTAACCCATAGTTTCGAAGAAATCGATTTTTTAAATAATTATTGTAATAATTAGAAAAACGTACTGTATAGGAAAATATCAACTACGTTCGAAAATAGATTTGGTTAGTGTTGGGAAAAAAGATAAAGTTGTGACAGTATTGGAAATTGCCAATGTCCACAGATTTCTATACTACACTAGATCGCTAACTTAGGTAGTGGGAGTAAAGCAAATTGAAGCATGGATAGGCTGCTATTTGTGACACGTACAATCGCGCCAATTTTTAAGGCCCGATTGCACTAAATATATTACAATAATATAATAATTACTTATAAATATTGTATAATATATTACTTTGATTTTAAGTGAAGCTTAAAACTCTCTCTGTCTCTGTCTCTTTTTCGCTTTAAAACAGGACAAAGAGTTTTAAGTTTCGTTTAAAGTCAAAGTAATATTGGTGCAACCGAGCTTAAATGAATTAAATTTTTATTCTCATATTAACAATTAAAAATAAAGGTTAAGAATATAAATATTTATATTTAAAAATATAAAAATCATATATTAAAAAAATATTTGTTTAAGGGAAAAGGTTATTTAATGAGAAAGCAGACTCGAATAAAGATAGAAAAATAATATATTTATGTTTGAAATTAATTTGAAAATATAAATAAAATATTAAATTAAATCGCAACAGTGCACTGTGACATTCATTACATACAATAATGTCAATAATTATAGTAATACAATGAATGGCATTCGTTGATTACATTAACAATCACCTCATAGTGCTTGAACAATGGAAAAACTTTGGCTGAACGATTGTGATTAAAACAGAACATGATTAAATAAAATGTTCACAATTTAATATAAAAAATATATAGAACGTTGTAATAATATTTTCAGTTAGACATAAATGTTTTTAGAACGTTTTAATAAAATATAAACGTTTGTTAAAATAATATTATTTTATATAAAACTTGAAATATTAAAACTCAACAGAAAGATAAACAGAAATTTGATATTTATCAATATAAAATATCTTATTTAATATGTAGTTGAATATATTAAATTATATATAAACTACTGTCCATTGGAACATAAGGAATTATGTTTCAATATAACTAATTTTTAAATACGAAATTAATTTCAATATAGTATTTCTTTCGATAAAAAAAAATTAATAGTTAATATAGGTAATTTCAAAATCGTTTCAAATTTTCGTGCAATTAAGCTACATATGATTAAATTACATTGTTTTATTCAATCTGTTTTACTAACGGGATTAGTTATTTCTTTAATATAAAATTTTTGATATGAAAAATATCTTATGTTCAAATACTTTTCAGCTGCTACTATCAATAGCTACTATCAATTTTATTTTGTGAGGAGGCTCCATAATACTTTCAGCTTGCATACATTTATCGCTATTTGAAAAAAATTTATAATTTAATTGATTATCTTTATTTTATAAATAATATTTTTAAAAAACTTTTTATCCGGCATTTTGTTTGGCATAAATCCATGCACGTTAAACTCATGTTCCGTTGTTTTTATGATTTTGTAAACACAATCTGATACAATAGACCATTTTTTAAATTTGTTAAAGCACCGTAGTTTACATTTTTATTGTCTTTATTTTGTAAGAGTGATTCCGCGCAAGTTTCATGTTATGTTTTGAAATAATTTTTTTTCACGATAAGTGAAATATTATATTAAATGTATATTAAGTATTAAATATTATATTAAATATTATATTAAGTGAATATTATCTCGTGATAAATCCTCAAATATAATATAGAACGTTATCTTGAATATTAGTTATAACTGTATAAACATCAAATAAATAGGATATTTAAAAGTAGATTTAATATCATCATAATATTTTTTTATGAAGATTGGTATCTAATGTTGAATAATTCACAACTTCGCCATATTACGCTCCAAGTTTTAACTACTACTAAACTATATTTAACTAATGCTATTTTGATTAATTCAGATTGAATATTTGCATTTACTGATTTATTTACTAAAAAATAGACTATTAGCCATTTTCATTTGCTGCTGAGTTCAACAAATAAAAATATAAGCAAATCCGTTGCGAGTACATCAGGATCTTCAATCTAAATCATTACTGTAATCGCAACTAAATATATTAGAAGAAGAATTCCACAACAATTCTTTACGAATAGCCATTGAATCCAGCACCAAATTACAATTTTTATACGAATCACGAAATTTTGCTATGACATCAAAAACTTCAGTTAAGAAACCAGGTTTTACTTGGTTAATCGAAACCACCACGAAACCAGGTTAATCGACATCGCCCAATTTCGAATACTGCTAGGATGGGATAAATGTAATATAGATCTAAAAAATAGGATGTTCGTTTAAAAAATATATTTTTTTATATAATTATATAATACAGAAAGTTGATGTATATCAAATCACTATCAATGATATAAAAAAGCACGAGACGTTAATGTATAATATAATTGAACCACTGTGAATAAGAAGCTATCTGCGTTGACAACGCATAACAGAACCAAAAAAATCAATTTAATATAAAAAAATTAACTTTTAAAAACCAACACACGCAGAAAGATATCTATGCCGAGTCGCATCACTATCCAGTACAAAAACAACAATCAATTTACTTGTACATAGAACTTTCATCATCTCTGACAAAGAACATCTACAGACAGAACTCAACCTAGCTTTACAGAAAAATAGAAAAAGATAACCAAAATAATCAATAAACATGCAAACAAGATAACGGCCTCTGATATACAACCAGTCGAAAGGATCCTATCTATTCTCCCATATCAAAAAAACGATAGATCAGATTGATAGAATATTAAACAAACACAATATCCAAACTTCAAATCAAAAAGATAAGATAAAGCTTAAGAAATCCTAAAGATCAAAGACTTTTATTTAGCTCCTCAGGAACACAAAATATCTTGTTCCTGTGGGCAAGTATATATTGAAGAAACCGGGAGAATGGTCAATCTACGGATAAAAAAACATCAACATGACGTCAAGTTAAAATAAGCCACGCAGTCGACATTATCAGAACACATCGAAACAGGACATCAAATATACTGTTTGTAAAACGATCACGATAGCACGAATATTACATCATACTTTCCAAGAAAGTACATATAGAAAAGCTATAGAGATACAAAAACATCCTAATAATCTAAATAGAAATAATGCAACATAAATAAAATATGGGAGATCATCCCTGATTATTAAAGACCGACTGATTTCCTTCATTTCCCCCTTTCCCCATCCACAATTCTCTTCTCCTTCCCCCACCACTCCAAAAAGCAGCGTAATATAAAAGGAACAACCCAGAGAAACAGCTCAGTAGCAGACTGCTCCTCGGCCTTATGAAGTGAACTGCAAAGTTCACGAAACTGGCATTCCAAGAATGGACACAGAGAAAACTCGCGGAATGCATAATCTTTACATAGCAACACTCATGAAAGTTTCAAGAATATTAGTAATTTATATAATACATTTCATATAAATTATTATTCAAATAAATTAATATCAAATAGGTAATTATTATTTTGAATAATAATTCATTAATTGCCAATTGTTAGTGTAATAAATTGATGATGAAATATTAGAATTAATCGTGTTAATACCTTCTTGGGTGATGCATTCTTTCGCCAAAAGTAATTCTTTATCTTCTTCGAAATAAAAATCATGAATTATTTCACAAATTATACAATTTTCTTTCTTCAAATTATACAATAATCTCTGCTCTTTCAGAAAACTTGGAACTTTTTTTTCCAGTTGTAGTTTGTATAAAATTTGACCACAAATTTTTAGCCCATCAGTTACATTTTGTTTTGAAAGCAACAAAGATGTTGTTTTGTTTTGCCCAGTATCAATAATCACATTTTCTATTCTAGCATATGCATTTTCATTATGAATATTTCTATCGTTTTCCATGCTGATAAATTTTATTGAAATAATTTTTCAGTTCGGGGAATCGTTGTGCGCGCGAAATCGAATGTTTAATGAAGTGAGCAAGTTTTGCGCGGTTTACTTGTTGCATTCAAAATCATCCAAGATTTGGAATCATTTACCTAGATGTAATTTTATCCTTAATATTCGATGAAATAAAATGAAATTTATCAAGATTGTGATATTCTTATGTTTTCCACACTTATGTTTTCCAAATTAATAGTTATTGTAAAAATACAATAACTATTTAAAAAATCAATTTCTGGAAAACTAGCTAATGGCTGTAGGATCGGACATGCGTTTATTTTTTTGCTCAAGAATAGCCTGTAAAAAGCGCAGTAAAATCCCCGACACCGTCACCTGATGTTCCTTTTGTTATATTCCAACTGATAAAATGAGTTAAAATGAGATAAAAATAACTAAACTCTTAAATGAGTTGAAATGCAAGTTTTGTTTGAAAGGCTTAGCTCTAAAAACAATCATACGCTAGATTAAGGAAGAGTGTTAGTAGAAGTAATCTAGTATGTATGATATTGCAATAATGTCATGTAACGTTTTTAACTTTTGTTTTATTACTTCTTCTTAGTTGCTCACGTAACATTTTGCATTGACAAGAATAAATTATATTCTCTAAAGTGTCAATTTTTATATTTAACAAGAAAGAATCCAATAAGAGTAGTAGGATAGCAAGGCGAGTTCTAACTCACTGTGTGTTAATGCGTATACGTATACGGATGCGTGCATGCGTGCGTGTGTGCGTGCATGTGTGAAGAAGGGTCAGGGAGGGAGAAATCACAGACGCTGGGTTCGAAAGAGGGGAAAGCACGTCATCAGAGTGATAGAGGAGAAGTTCATTCCTTCTCTCTCTCACCTATTGCGTTCTAACTTATTGTCTTCTCTTTCTCTTTCCTATCCATTGTCCTCTATGTCCCGCCCCTTGCAGTCTTTATTATTTGCGCTCTCTCTTCCTTCCATTGCGCTTTCTCCTATGTTGTCTTTTCTTCTTTCGCACATTTTATAAAATAGATATGATAAATATTTTATAAATTTTTAATTATACGACTTAGTAACTAATTATGATAAAATTTTTAATAATATAACCTAGTAACACTAATTATCATAATATTTTTTTTTATTAATGTAATACAAATGGTCAAACGCGCTTTCTTACTGACTAATTCAATACTACTACGAAAATATGAAGAAGAAGAGGCAAAGATACTGGGGATAAAATAATTTTAGAAGAAAAGAATATACTTTTTAACATACATTTATTTATGCATGTAATGCAGTATGTACAATATAATCTAAACAATAGACTATATAGTTCACATTCAATAATAGAATTTTTATCATAAATTTTGTACAAAGTGTTTGCAGCATCGTTTTTATAGTAATACAATTTTATCTTAAAAATGAACAAAATATTCGAATTTACTAATACTGTGCATATATTGTCTCAGTTCATACATGTTCAACACATTGCTCAAACTCAAAGAAAAATATAGTTAGTTTCATGTACAAACATATGCCAGTTAATGTTAACTTCACGTTATTCGTACCATAATTTTAACAAGTTCCACATCCTTGAATTGATGATGATGAGACTGTTGATTAATCACTCGATATTTGCACGTCTTTCGATAAACGTCTTCCACGTAACATGATATATGAACATGCAGTTGCCTCGATTATCAATCGCAATTTGCATATGAAATATAGATCACACAATCTCAATATCCAGAAACTTGTATGCTGTCGATGTCAATGTATATTTCCTTATCAAGATATGTGGAATGTAATGAGATTTCGAAGATGTAGGAGGTTTAAACAATGTTTGAGAAAATGCGCTGCGAAAAAAAAGAAAACATGTAAATAAATCTTACAAAAATACATAACGTATAATACATATAATATAAATAAATATTTATTATAAAATTAAATAAACGCCTCATCTTGTTGAATTGGAACGTAATAGTTCACTTGAGATATTCTATTTTCTC
>NW_012130106.1:1110719-1121693 GCF_000143395.1 Atta cephalotes | reverse complement strand
CGTGAAGTTAACATTAAATGGTATATGTTTGTACATGGAACTAACAACTGTAAATGCGACTTTCTAAAGGGGAAAAAATTCTTTAAAAATTAAATTAACATTTGTTTTTATCCAAAGTCAGAATTAGAACTCTTTCTAAAATTCATCTAGAACTATATATCTTGGAAACTCCTAGAAATAGCTTAAACATTTTTTAAGACAAAGTGAGAATCTGGCATCTTAGTTTGTACTTCGATTTTTTTCAGCTTTATTGGCTAAAACTATATATAACTATATATTAATCTACTTAAAACTATAGAACTATTGAAAAATACATTTAGAACTTTCAATAATTAATGAGTTTCCAAATGATACGTCAGCTTCACATATATCTTTAAGCAGATAAATTAAATTCAATTTATGGATTCTGTCAACTTTCGCCGGAATTGATATAAAGTTCAGCACAATAATGCTTTCATATAATCATTATATAAATGAAAACATGATATGCGTTATATTAAACTTCATCAGTTTCGGTATAAGTTAACAGTTTCTATAAACCAAGTTTGGTAATTATTTAGAATAGGGAAATCATTTCCGATGACCTGGACCTTGATATATGTTATCAAGGTTATGACTCTGAGATCCTTCAATAAGTTTAGCCATCGTTCATTACTCGTTATTAAAATATTGTTATTATAAAAAGGAAAGTTTGAAAAATGATGTTTTTTTTTTACTATATAAACAAAAATTTTCTGCATTAAATATATTTTACAACTGGCCATGCGAAAAGAGTTTCACCCCATCTCCCTCCTGCCAAGGGTCATCCGATTTTCCACGCAAAGCGAGTTTCAACCTCCTTCCTGCTTTAGGAACGCACGATTTCTACGAAGCAGTTTACTTTTTTAAGTCAAAGTAATGATATTCAAAAATCTATTTAAAGATGAAATTATTAAATAATTGGTTTGAATAGAGGAGAAAGTGGCCAATATTATGGCTAGTATAGATATTGTGGCCTCCCTTAATATCTTCACTATTATATAGCGAATTCTAATGATTACTTATGGAATTATTTGTTCAGTAACTCGCTGTGACACTATAACACTAATATGCCAATACTCAATAGCCAGTATTTATTATAACGCATTTTTATTTTTAAGTATTTCGAAACGTTTCTATAGATCATTTTAATATTTAATTATACCTTCCTCATTTTTCTTAAATTGAATGTATTATCACGAATACACGTATTATCACGTATATTGAATGTGTTATTTGTTATTTAATGATATTTGACTGAATATTTTATTTGACTGAATATACTTTAAGTTAATTTAAACAATAGCATGGCATTTTGCTAAGGGCATGTGGCCCTCTATGCGTATTGATTACTCACGGCCTCATTTTTGAGGTTTTCGTATCAAAATAATTATTTGATAATCGATTGTAGCTTTACTTTTAATCTATATTCATATTACTATATTTGTAGTACTGAGATTTTAGTACTGAGCAGCTTATATGCAGAAATTATGTTAATGTATTGTACATACAGTTAATTGCATACATTTTAAAATGTTTTATTTTTTTGTTAATTTTGTAACCAAATATTGTTTTCTAAACAATATATTAGTTCTCTAAACTAATTTTTAAGGCTATTTTTTGCGGAAAGTCACATTATCACTCATGTTTTTCTTCGAGTCATTATGCAATGTCGTCACATTTTTGTTAATAGTGTCCTAAGTAATAAATATTTTATTAACTTTGAGTCTAAAATCGATTCAACAATATTTTAACAAATGTTATCAAGTTTTAAACTTAAATATTGATTGAACCAAGTTATTATGTAAAATGTAAGTGGGGTGCCATAAATACTCCCTTTCCTCTATATATATGTATCTAATTATATAATATATATTTCATTATATATATATATATATATTATATATATATTATATACATATATATATATATGTATATATATATATTATATATATACATATATATATATAAAACTTATATTAAACTTATATTAAAAAAAATTTATTTTTATTTTTGCAAAAATGATGTCATAACTGTATTATTGTATTTGTGATTCATGTACGCCTCCATTTTACATGATTCGTTATATATATTACATTATATAGGATCCAGTCAAAGAATATATAAAAGCAGGCAGGACGTGATTCCTTATAAAAAATATATAGAATAAAATTCGATTTTCTGCTTAATTTTCGAGGAAATTGAATTCAAATATCCGCTGCATATATAATTCATCATGATATTTGAATGAAAACTATGAGTGTTCAATCGTAAGTTATAGAGTGTATGAACGTTACACGCGTTGAACGTCGCTCGACGAACCATAGCTTAGTTGTAACAACACGTACGCGGCGAATTTTCAAACTCGATTTTCAAAACAAATTGTAAACAAAAAATTGAAAAATTTTATTCTATATTTTTTTTATAAGGAATCACGTCGTACCCACTTTTACATGTTATTCGGACTCTGTATAATCGAATCTAAAGAATAAAAAATTTTTTTATAAATAGTGTTATAATTTCTCAAATCAAATTTCTTATTCAAAACTGGAATTATAATAAATATTAAAAAGACAATTAAAAAAATTGATCAAAAAATAATTTGTCCCGTTAAAAATTTCCCTTCTCTTGCTCCAGTCATATGGAATTATAATCTCTGTGCAACATAGTTTTGAACTTTTATTTCTCACAATGTATATCGATATTAGTTTTTTCATGCACTGCCATTTGCATATACAAATTGGCAAGACGTATCAAGAATTCTCTTTCCAACTCACGAACAAACGGTCCATTGATTATCATGAGATCCATTCCCATTAAAGTTACAGAAAACGCAGATTGGTTATATTAGAAGCGAATAAATGTATTTATCAATGTCGAATAATAAAAAAAGAAAAGAAAGAACAAACGCCTTGAAACGTCGAAGTTGTTGCTTGTTGTTACAAAAACGGCTAATAACATGCATCGCATTGTTTTATGCATTTATAAAACTCTGCAGGTTGCAATGCGATTTTCGAGGGATCTTATCTGTGACAAATATGATTTTATGTTTCAAAAAGCCAAAGATTCTTCGACGATTACATCGAGATCACGTCGTGTACGTTTCATAAACCAGCGTAATATACATTATATTTTACATGACGTCTTCAAGCGTCGTTTACAACGCGTGGGCGTTATTTGCCAAAGGAACGATCAATATGGTTACGTAAATATATTGCTGTTTGATTATTACTCAGCCTATATCCTTCTAGATCCATTATTCTCATAAATTTAAAAAGAGAGAAGAGAAAAAGAGAAATTATTCATTATAAAAAGGAAATGCAGCAACGATATAACAACGATTTCGGAATTCTAACTGATAAATGCACAATGTAAAAGATGTTTTCCAAGATGTTTATTTCATGAAAAATAACATTTGAAAATAATAAAATATCTGAACATTAGTTTCGTATATGAGAATGTAATACACGTGGAGTTGGCTTTCAAAAAACGTATAATCGCCATTCAAGATAATACGCTCACATAATATCTGCAATGTCGAATTATTAAAATTCCGTACGTGTGATTGGATTAATATTTATGGATCTTGCGTGCATGTCAATTGATTCTCGTGTGCGTTTATAAGGACTTGTTCCAAGATTCAAACATACTGAAGAGATGGCAAACTTTATCACAAGTGCAAAAACATTCGCTGAGTAAACATTTGCTAATTTTTAAAAATCTTTTTCTGATTGTTCATCAATAACGAATGTAAACAAATGTGGACAATGAATATGAAAGCATGACGATAGATTAAACTAAATTAATCGAAACCAAAGACTCTTTATCAAATAACAATGTAACTAAAAAAGGGCACATAAGAGTCAGTTATGAAAATCATAAAAAGAAGTAAATCAAAATAAAGAAATATAAAATACATTGCAATTAAATTTGAACAATATTACATGTTTTAGCTACGATATTAAGTCATGTTCAGATATATAAGTAAACATAGAAATGTTGTAGAATTACAAACGCAATGATAGAAGAAATTTTTTTTGATCGATTCATTTTTATTTCTCAATATAGTCTTCTTTCAACTCGATGTACTTGATCCAATGATTCTCCAATTTTTTCAAGCCGTCCGAATAATATGATATGTCTAACTCTTCAAAATAACTCTGTTTCGGCAATGAGCTGCTCTCTGGTGGAGAATCTCTTTTTTCCGAACCATTTTTTTAAGTTTGGAAACAGGAAATAGTTGCAGGGAGCTAAATCTGGCGAATATGCTGGATGGGGAAGCAATTCGTAGTGGAATTCGGCCATCGGTGCCACGGTGTGAACCCATGCATTGTCTTGATGGAAGAGCACTTTCTTCTTCGCCAAACGTGGGGACGTTTTTCGATCAACTTTACGGTCTTCGCCTTCTTCGGAGCTGGTTTATCCGAAGAAGAAGATGGAAGAAGTCCATTGTTTTGACTTGTTTTTCCTTCATTTCGGGTGTGAAATAATGGATCCATGTTTCGTCCACAGTAATGAATCGATGCAGAAATTTATCTGAATTACGTTGAAACATCTCCAAACATTGTTTTGAAATCGTCACACGGTCGTTATGGTCCACAGTGAGCAAACGCGGCATCCATCTTGCCGATAGCTTTTTCATATCCAATTTATTCGTGCAAAATTGAAATCACTGTGCCTGTGGCCTCAACAAGCTCGCGCACTTTTACTCGTCGATCAGTCAAAACAATATCGTGGACTTTATAGATGATTTCTGGCGTAGCAGCCTCAATTGGACATCCCGAACGAGGTGCATCATATGTGGATGTATGACCACGTTTAAATTCATTTACCCAGTTGTATACAGTCGCAAACGCTGGTGCAGATGTGTTATGAGCATTATCCAACACGGTTTTGATTTCTTTCGGCGTTAAACCTTTCATATGTAGATGTTTGATCATTGTACGAAACTCATTTTTTTCGATTTTGCAAAAAATACAAAAATTGTTCGTTTTAATCGTCTACAGAAATGAAACCACGCGATGAATTCCGCTCAAAATTTGACAGTAATCAGCTGAGAGATGCTACTTATCAAAAAGTAATGTGACATGACACTGCGAATGCTCTCTGACAAAAATTTTCTAAGAACTTATTGACTTGCCCTCGTATTATCCACGCATATAATTTTTTAAATTTCTTCCATCATTGTGTATCTAATTTTATAATATATATCTGAAAATGGCTCAATATCGTAGCTGAAACATATAATCATCAATTCAACAGATGTTTAATACTTTTTGAAGCCGAAAAGGTCATATGTCCTTTTAATACTCGAGAGGTTATCCGATTAGGTAACAAAACATATAGCGTTTTCGGCCTGATTAGGTTTGCATCAACTTGGATTAGAAAATGCTTCGCTATTGGTTGACATTACACGCTCGATATGACACCACGAAACATCAACTGTTTTGTTACCTAATCGGATAGTAGCCACCCAAGTGTTAAGAGGATGACCTTTTCGGCTTCAAAAAATATTAAATGTCTGAATTGGTGAATTGACACATATATTATTTTTGATTACACATGTGCAACTTGTGGCTCTCATTGGCTTTACACTCCTTTATTGATCAAAAAATATGCTTCTTCATGATTTTTTTTTAGAAAAGATATACAAGCTACAAGGATCGCATTTTTTTTAAATGAAGATATTTTTTACTGTAATAAAAATTTTTTATTTTAAGTTTCACGTAATATTTCTTTTCGTACCGCTCCTTGTCTAGATTCTGCAGCGTTTCGCAGTATCAGAAATACTTCTCGGTTTATTTCAAACAAAAAATTCAAAAAGAGTTTTAAAGTATATTAAAAATTGTAGTCTCTATCGGATGTGATTTAAAAATTTTTATTTTACCAAAATTTATGCGGATTTATAAATATAAAATACGATTTCGGTTAAAATTTAAATTTTTTTTTAAAATTATAAAAATAAAAATTTTAAATTCGATAGGGACTACAATTTTTAATATAATATATTTTATAATATATTTTAAAATCCTTTTTGAATTCTTTATTTTAGATGAATTAGGCCAGAGATATTTCTGATACTGCACGCTGTAAAGCTTAGACAAGGAGCAATAGGAGGGAGGATATTCCGTGAAACTTAAAAAAATTTTTATTGATAATAAAAAATATGTATTTTCATTTAAAACATCAATCCTTGTAGCTTATCCTTTCTAGAAAAAAATCGTGAAGATGTATTTTTTGAAATCGAAAGGGTCATGTGTCCCCTTAATTTATTTGGGATCCTTGCAAATGGCCGATTTTCTCCCGATTCAGCGAAATCTTGAATACGTAAACCACTTCTCTCTCGTGTGTATTTCCGGAAATATCTCGGAAACGATAGACCGTCTACGTTCAAATGTGGGGGGGGGGGGGTGATTTTTATTCAGAGGAACATACTGTACAATCCTGTCATGTTTAATTGAAATCGAGGATCACTCTGGAGCCTCTTCTTTTAGATAACAGTCGTGAGTAGGTTTCCTCGTTATTTTTTCTTTGCTTTATTCATTAACTTGTTTTGCAATGCCATAATGATTGTTTTATCTTTCAAACCGTAAGTAGTTTGCGATATTTAAGGGAAACTTAAAGTCATCTGTATTACAGATTAAACCATATAATTTTTGTGTAGTAATAATTATTACTAACAATTACTTTTTCTCTCTCTTATTGATTTGAAAATCCTTTTTCTGGATTAAATTATTAATACATTAATATATGTCTGTGAGGTGAAGTTTATACTGCGAAAAAATTTCGAATAAAATAGAATCAGACTCTTCAAAAATTAACAAATTAAAATATAAAATTTCCTGCAATATAGGAGTCAACATGGTAGTTGATGAGTTAATTTAATATTAGACATAAATTTATATTATCTCTTTTGTTAGACATACATTTTCTTTTGTTTCAATTTATTGCCTTTCAATTTATTTTAAATCATTCTCAACGAAATACATAAATTAAAATTAAACTATCCTGATAATTTGTGCAATCCTGGTGCCCAGGAAATTTTATATCTTAAAAAAATTTTGAAATTAAGATTTTTATGATTAAATTAAGATCTTTATGATTTCTTAGTCCCCTTGCTAAAAATTTTAAGCATATCTGTATATGAATTCAGACATTTAGTTAAATGTAATTTCTTGCATCGGAAATCCTGTTATATCTATATATATTTGGAATTCCAGATAGTTCAACGTCAACTCTTGTCTTTGAATTTTGTTCTGTCCGATGCATATTTGGAATTTGGCATATTTCAGATAAGCATCAGAGCTGTCACGTGACAATACTTGCTTCATATAAAAATTTGCTTTGCAATCTGTAATTACGAAATAGTAATCCACAAACTAGTTGTTTGCATGAAGAAACAGTGTAGAATCCTTAAAATTGTACTTAGACATCTTATTAAAACATAATTATTATACAAAAATTTATGTGTATGTGTAAGCGAGATATTGACGTAATGTTGTGTCAATGATACGTAAATCGTCTATCTATTGGTTGGCAAGAAAGAAATGTTTTTTTTTAAAAGGCATCAGTAAAAACCGCAATTACTTTCTTATCAACCATTATAAATATATCTTGATAGAGTAGTTTTAACTTTAAGAATCTCTTTAAATTGCGATACGACAATTTTTAATGAAATTATGAGCAATTAAAGTCAAAATGATCCTTTTATTTTATCCGCGATAATTCAGTAAAAGTCCAAAAATCGTAGGAATAGTTAAAAAAAATGATTATGTAGGGAAAGTATCAAGTTTTCACAATAAGTAGTCGAAAATTTTTTCAAATTTATTTTGATCACGTTCAAAGTGAAAAGAAAATTTTCCGTTCGTTTCAGCTCGTAGTTTTTGATATGTAAAAATTACCAATCTCACATAAACTTAAAAAATGTGATAAGCTTTTAAAAATAGAGATTTCAAGCTTTAACACCTTTTTTTTAATTTAAATTTCATTATTGACGAAGATATTCTATATACAACTTTGAGCTAAAAAAATGTAATTACTTCCTTGCCAATCCAATATAAATGCTATTTTCAATATGACTAATCTTTAGAATCCCCTTAAGTGAATTTCTTTCTTTTTCTTATCTTTTTTTGTATCACTGCGTTGCTCAAATAATTCTTAACATGGACACATACTCAGAGTTGTGCAGAATTACAATTGAATTAATGTAGGAATTATAAATATAGATTAATTCAATTATGTCGTAATTTTAATTGAAATAAAATTACAAAGTATAATGTAATTAAAGAATAATACTTTGAATCCTTAAAGAGAAGGCAATTTTTGGAAATTTTTTGTGTAAAGAAAATAAAATAAATTAAAAATGTATAAAGAGGCATTCAATGTACATGTATTGAGTATATAAAAAATTTTTTTTAATTATTTAAAGAAAATGACAGCCTGCAGTTGATTGAAATAGGTTGATTTTCAGCGAACGCTCAATCGGCGTATGTACAAGATTATTATGAAACAATTTGATTTAGAACAAAATTCCAAAATTTTTATTTTCTACATAACATTTACTAAAGAAGCATGTAGGAGTTTTCAGAAATATGTATTTTATATATAATGATACTTACGATAATGACATTTGAAAGAAAAACAAACATTTTTTCTAAACATTTTTACATAAGACATGTTAATAACAATAATAATTTATAAGTAATCATAAAATTGCTACGTATTTCTTTAGATAATTAGCAAAAGACGATTCCCTGAAAGTTTCAAGTGAAGAATCGAATGGAAATTATAAAAGTTTTGATGAATTTCGATTTGAGAAATGTCGTTTTGAAAAAAATGTTTAAAGTTTAAATCGTGATGAGGGGATGCGCTTCAAAAAATCAGCAACTTTGTAAATACCTCGAATTTTTCATTCCACTAGTGAGGTTATATTTTTACGTGTAAACTATCATTTAAGTGAAAAAAATTTTCAATTTTTTCAAAGTTTCAAAGTGATGTAATCTTTTAACTGATTAATTCATTACAAATTATGATGTAATTGAATTAGAATTACGAATTAAAGATGAAAAATTTAAACAGCAATTATTATGAGTGATAAATAGAGTTATAACATCTTAACAAAAATAAAGTCTGTATTATAATACATTTTCTTTTTTATAAAAAATTTTACAAATTAATTAATCTCAGTCTTCTACAAAGTTGTGAACTGCAATTTAAATTATAATGTAACTATTACATTATATTTTAATTACACTGTACCTCAATCACATGTTTTTCAATTACATTGTACTTCAATTATATTCATCATTAAAATAATCAGCAATTTAATTAATTGAAAAACCTGAATTATATAATTCAATTACAACGCAATTGAATTACGATATAATTGAAATACAATGTAATAGTACAATTCTGCACACATCGCAGATATTAATTATCAGTTTGTCCGATGAGCGATGAATACATGAACATGCGGACGCACACGTGTGTAACACATCTGCGATTCAATGTCGCTGCGCGGACAGCCGCGTCGCTTTATCATTCGCGACAACGAAATCAAATACCGAGCGAAGCATCGCATCGTATTGCCTCACGTTGTACTCGCTTTAATGAATTAATCGATAACCATGTTTACATGACTCGATTTACGCCAAAGTTGTAATATACATGTTATGAAACTGGTCAATCGTTTATATAACTGGCCAATAGCTCCCATGTATCACAGAAGCGCTTATAAAACGCTAAAAAGGTGCTTATGCAAGTGACTTATGTATGACTCTAATAGTTTTTAGCGCTTTAAAAGTGCTTTCAAAATTCATTATGAAAAGCGCACTATTAACGCATACAATCAGCGAAAAATAAATGCAGTTTTATAACACATTTACAATACTTTTCACGTACAGCAGAGCCTGCAAAACGAAAAGCGCTGTAAAAGCGCTATGAAACTGCATTTACCCCCTGCGCTTTGCAAGCATTGTTGCATGGAATTTATTCTACAGATAAAGTGAAAAAATTTGAGAAGATTGAAAGAACAAAATGATTATAATTGTTTTATTTAGATTTTATTACAAACATGTAAATGACAATTTACATTCATATTTATACTTCTAATATGATAATTTATACATCACATGAGATTATTATTCATTATGTGATTCAATTACAAATATGTAAATAATAATATGTAAAGCAAAAACTACGAAAATATTAACGAGATATTACAAAATACTACTATTCAAAATAATACTATTCTATTTATTAAAACGATATTTGGAAGACTAACAAAGTTATTTGGCAGATAATAAAGTAAGAAGATGTAAAATTGATGACAATTTATTCATATTTATACATTTCTATTGTAATATGACAATTTATACATTCACATGAGATAATTATTTATTATTATGAAATTTAATTACAAACATATAAATAATAACATGTAAAGCAAGAAACTATTGTACAAAAAGTAATCAAGCTACTAACAAAATACTATAAAATACTATTATTCAAAATAATAGACACTACTCTATTTAGACACTACTCTAAAACAAAATTTGGAAGAATAACAAAATTATTTGGCAGATAACAAAGATATAAAATTGATAATCAAAGATCATTATTCTACCTGAAAAAATAGTGTTATATTATTACATAACGAAATAGAAATTGAGATTCCTCCGTTTTTTAGATCAATATATTTAAGCAATCCGGGGAGATCGGAGATCAAGTTGTGCGATGATTGAAAATGATCACAAGGAAAGAATGGATAATAATTTGTAGAAGAAATTTTAATTCCGGCCTCGCAAGGGTTACGAAGATTATATGGGAACTACGCGGACCGGCTTTAAATGAAATTGAAATTGATCCAATAAGTTAATAGTTAATAATAAAATTTATTAACTTTTTAAAAGAAAGAAATAGTAATTATATATATATATGTGTGTGTGTGTGTGTGTG
>NW_012130106.1:1100503-1110699 GCF_000143395.1 Atta cephalotes | reverse complement strand
CGTGCGTGCGTGCGTTGCGTGCGTGCGTGCGTGCGTGCGTGCGTGCGTGCGTGCGTGCGTGCGTGCGTGCGTGCGTGCGTGCGTGCGTGCGTGCGTGCGTGTATTATAGTGTCTATAATCAATTTCATGGTTCTAATGCAGAAATAAATTACGATTATTCTAGCGCTTACCGAAGGAAATAAAATTTCCTCAGATTTTTTCCATGTATTCTCTATAATTTTCTGAATTGAACTCTTATCTAAGATATGCGAGAGAGAGATTCCTTGAGAGACTATTGGTTCGCTTTTAATTCCTCGTGTCATAATATTTAGTATTCCTCCTTTTTCAACTGGGAACATTATGTGATTTTTCAAGATCCATATCACTATATATGCCACTCGCTGATAGCGATCCAGGATTTGTACAGTACCACGTAGATTTTGTCATGGGTTTCATAATTGTTGGAGATAAAGAGTGTTCGAAAGTTGATGTCATACGATATCATTCACATCGTACGATATCCATCATTTAAAAAGAATATTGGAGATACGATTACAGGAAATTTGTGTGCCTTTTTAATTAATATGTGCTTTTTTTAATTAATATGTGCGTTCGTGGGGACAAAAAGTATGTCTCGTTACCTTTCGGAACTGGAAGTTCCGAGTAACATTCTTTAACGTGTTGAATTTTAACGTCCACTGAAGTGTATTTGATGCATTACTTCTCCAGAAATGACAGTGTATCCATGTATCCATGTCCTTTCATAATCTGATATGCGAATTCGTCTGGTGAATTAATAGCGAGACTAAGCGCCTTTTAAAACTTGTTGTTCCAGATTACAGCGTTGTTTAAGGACATCTCTATACAGAAGGTTCATTTGAGAGCGTATATATTTCTCATATACGAATTTAGAGTTAATATAGGTAAATATATCTAGATTTTCAACAGATAATCGTTTTGTAGCAAAAGATTCTCCTTTCTTGGTTTCGAGAATTAATAGTTTTGAATGTTCCGTTTTTATTAATGTATATCCATATACAAGCTCTTCTCCAGCTCAAGTGAGTGCAAATGTTACATCCTGCGTTGATGAATAAACGATTTGTGGATGTTCAAAGAGGGTCGTAATGATAATAAATTCCAATAACGTAAGATTTTCCAAAAGGTATGTCGTCCATCAATATCCATACAAATGGTCAGTATGTAGATAGAACGTGTCCGATTTTAGGCGAATTTGATTTGTTTTCAGATTTATAGCAATTTAAGGTAAGAAATTAGTGTGATCGTTGTTCCTTATACGATGACATTATCCCAAGTGCCATATGGATCAAAATATTGTGCGCCTGAACATCGTCCGTCTGAATTTGCAGATTCCGCGAAAGTAGTTGGTCGCATTGTGGTTTGGTTTACTCTCAAATCATATATGTATTTGTTGTGTCAATGGAAAATATTCCAGTTAATCCATCTTCTTACATTGATCTGCAATTATTTCCAGAATGTATTCTGCTTATGCGTTCATTATTGTTGAGAGGTGCGAATGTATAATATATAAATCGATTAATAGACACTTTGCATTGAATTACATTTATAGATTCGAATTTTGATAATTGAAATAATTGAATATATGTTTTTTCGATTTGCGGTTGAGTTAGTGGAATATTGCAGCTTTCGACATCTAGAAGAGATAAAGTTGTGATTCAGATCCGCAATCATATCCGATGATTCCGTTAACTTGAGGGATGTAAAGGGTCTACATGGGCATAGTAAGTAACAGTAAATTCGGCATCCTTTTGCGCTTTTCTAAAAATACATTTTAAAAAGGAAAAAATAACTATGCATAAAATTATTCGCGAAGTAATGAATATATTATATATGAAGTACAATACTTATTACTAATTGCACGCGTATTTATACAATTTGTTTTAAGTATGTTTTTATAAAAAAAGAAAGATTGTTACCTGGCACAACTCAAATTCCTTTTTCGTCTCACCCTGTTTTAAATGATAGGAGACTCTTTTAATTTATTAGGATGAATAATTTTTTGATTTCCTTTTACATTTTATATTACTATTAGATAACACCTTGATCAAAAAGCTCCCGGAATTATCACCAGGTGATGTTCTGAGTCAGCTGATTTGAGTTCTGTTTTTTTGGTTAGGTTGCCACATCTATCATTGACATTCCCACCAAATTTTATCACCATAGCTTGACATTTGTAAAAGTTACACCGTCTTGAGTACATCTACCTCTGCACGTATTTTCGATTTTTTACAGTTTTAAAAATGGAGTTGAATTTGCAACAACGAGTTTGTATTAAATTTTGTGTTAAAAATGGATTCAATGGTGTGAAAACCTTAGAAATGTTGAGAAACTTTTTCGGCAGTGATACTGTAAAGAAAACAGCCGTTTATGAGTGGCATGAAAAAATTACGGGGAACGCGTTTTAACTGCCGAAAGGAGGTAATGGAAAAATCGAAGACGGCTCTGATGGTTATATCGACAATAGAGTTCCAGAAATGTTTCGAGAAATGGATCAAACGCTGATATAAGTGCGTTGCAGTCGATGGGGAGTACTTTGAAGGCTTGGATTTTATTTGGAAGCTATAATATTTTCTTCCGCTAATTTTTGTATATTATGTATCCGTTATGAATTGTGTTAAATAAGCGTCAAATTTTTAACTCTTCTATATCATTAATGATTTTACTAGATGGAAGCCTAGCTAATTTACCAAATACTAACTTATGGAGTGTATCCCATAGCCTCGTGCTTGTATTATATGAAAAAGCATCGTATCGTACTAATTTATTCCATTCTGTGAATGTGTCTACAAATTATTAAGAATTCTATTAAAACTAAATGAGACCATTTTAAAGCTCCATTAGCTTATAGATAGAAAGCGTTTTAAATTGTTTAATTAAAAATTTTTTTGCAAATCTTTTCATTATGTTGCTCATAAAATTGCTGCCTCGTCCGTTAGTATTGCTTTAAGAACTCCAAATGTACAGATAAAAAATTCTAGGAAGGCGTCAGCAATGCTTATGGCTGTAGAGGATTGTAAAGGAATGACGAAGGAGAATTTTGTTAAATGGTCTTGGATAGTTAATATATAGGAATTTTTTGTTGAGAGATTGTTATTGGTAATGGACCGATTATATCCATTGATACTTTTCGAATGCAGAATATGGAGTATCTGTTATCACATAGGTAATTTTGTTTTAATATGAATCAATTTTTTTATTTGGCATTGTAGACAACGGTTAATGTAATCTATGTCAAGTTTTAAATTATTCCAATAGAAGTTTTGTCTAATGCGATTGTATGTTTTGATTATGCCTTTATGACCACCAACTACTGAGGAATGCGATTTTTCTATAATAGATTTTCCGATTTCTGGTATTTATTAGGTGTACAACTTTGCTTCCGCCGTTTTTTTTTCCGAAATTCGAGGCTTTATTGTAAAAAACTGGTTATACATTTATGATTCAAAGTATCGTCCATCGCTGGCCACTACTTTCTCTCAGCTTTCGGGTAGTGTACGAATCCCGCGTCGAAAAAACTGGTCATCTTTTGAGGCTATCCACGAATCGATCCAATTTTTTACTTCTTCATAAGACCGGAAGTGCTGATCAGCCGTGTGCCATTGATCGAAACAAGTGATAGTCAGAGGGAGCAACATAGAGAATACGGCGGGTGGAGTAGGACTTCCCATTTCAACGTTTCCAAGTATGTCTTGACCACTTTCGCAACATGGGGTCGAGCATTGTCATGCTGCAAAATCACTTTATCGTGTCTCTCGTTGCATTGCGGCGTTGCATTGTTTGTCTTTCAATGCTCGGCTCAAACGCATCAATTGCGTTCGATACCGATCGCCTGTGATTGTTTCAGTCGGTTTTAACAGTTCATAATACACTACGCCGAGCTGGTCCCACCAAATGCAGAGCATGACCTTGGAGCCGTGAATATTCGGTTTGGCCGTCGACGTGGAAGCATGGCCGGGAACTCCCCATGATTTTCTGCGCTTGAGATTATCGTAATGAACCCATTTTTCGTCTCCAGTCATAATGCGATGCAGAAATCCCTTCCGTCTTTGCCTTTCAAGCAGCTGTTCACAAGCAAACAAACGCCGTTCAACATCTCTCGGCTTCAATTCGTACGGCACTCAATTTCCTTACTTCTGAATCATTCCCATGGCTTTGAGGCGTTTTGAAATGGCTTGTTGAGTCACTCCCAATGATCGTGCCAATTCTTCTTGATTTTGACACGAGTCTTGCTCAAATAATGCCTCCAATTCTGCATCTTCGAAAACCTTTTCTCTTCCACCGCTATGCCGGTCTTCGACGTCAAAATCACTATTCTTGAAGCGTTGAAACCACTCACGACACATTCTTTCACTATTAGCGGCCTCACCATAAGTATTTGAGAGCATTCGATGAGCCTCAGCCGCAGATTTCTTCATATTGAAGCAAAAAATTAAAACCTCCCGCAAATGACGAAAATTTGGCTCGTAAACTGACATTTTCAATCGAGAATAACTTTATGATGCAGACACAAATCGATTAATGTTTCTATGGGGTTATGTTGACAGATGCCCAAGTTTATTGTATGACGTCTATGATCTATTTATTTCGACCATCACTTACCGCTAAAGCCATCTATAGGAAAACGGCGGAAGCAAAGTTGTACACCTAATACACTAATCCGTGGCAGATATCTATCTTGAAAATCCTATTAATGACTTGCGAATATAACTAAAAATTGTGCTTCATTTAAAATCATCAAGTTTGTTGTTTTTGCTACACTTAATATCTTTATTGAATTATTAGTTAGTGTTTCGTGAAGTAAAATTGATAATTGATACAACGTTTCTTTTGTTACTCTCGTTTATTTTTTTTTTGCAAATTAAATTAAAATGAGTTTTATTTCCCTTTTTAACAAATATTACCTTCCTTACTTGACATTTATGGAATTAATTTTTGTTCTTGAAGACTTTTGGATCCATTGTCGCAAGGTTTGCCACCAGCGTCCATAAAATATAAATAATTTTCTTTATGCATAAATATTTGATCTCAACTATTTATAAGACTGTATTTGAGATTGTATTACGATTTTTGGATCTTCGGTTTTGAATCTTTTTGGAGTTTTAAGATCTTTGGTTTTATTCGGATCGAATTGAAATTTTTATCGATATCAACTTCATCATCGTCATTGTCATCGTCATTGCTATTGTCATTGTCATTGTCAGTATCACTATTACTATTATGTTCATTGTTATTAATGTTATCATTATTATTGTTGCAAATTTCGTTGATTTTAACCACTTTGTGGCTATGACTAATATCGTCCTGTTTGTTCTCGTCTGTATTGTCTGAATCGTAATTTTTATTAATTTCGTTACGGTTGTCTAAGTCTCTCATCAAATCATCTATGATCTGTAATAAGTTGGGTGGAATGGTTGAATTTATCTCCATAATATTTGGATCAGTTTTGATGCAGGATTTATATTTTCTTCCTTAGGAAGAGGGGGAGGAGGGGAAGGATTTGTATCATTCAGATTTTAATCTGAAACTTGTCTTTTGATTCCTGGTGTATCTCTGTTTCTACAATATGTTGTGTGAAGGATGGTTCTTGTAATTCTCTTCGGGTGAATGGTACGCTTTTCCCTTGAGATTGCTGGATTTGCATTGCTGGTTTACATTCAGACTCTGGTTCCTCTATCATTGATCTTTTTCAAAGTGATGATGGGAAAGGTCGTGGATTTGTGTTTCTAATATGGGCTTCTTCGTTTTCCGAACATTCTTCGATTTCGTCAAATGAAAGTTATATCATACATATTTGTATAGGATTCCTCGATAATTTTTGGCATTCACATTTGTTTTTCCGGCCTTGTAAACAATTTTATAGTCGTATTTAGCTAATTTAATTTTTCAACGTGCTAGTAGGATCGCAAAGTAGGATCTTTTGCTTTGTGAAGCCAAGTCAATAGTTTATGGCCGGTAACTAAAATAAATCTTTTATAAAGATAAGATCGAAAATATCTTACTGCAAACTATTGCTAATATTTCTTGCTAATAATTCTTTTTCGATCATGGAATAATTTTTCTCAGCGTTTAATACACGAAAAATGTAACTTATGGGTCGATCTTTTCCTATTGATCTTTGACTTAAGAGTGTCTATGGCTGTTTCTGACGCATCCGTTATTACGACGAATGATTTAAAAAAAATCGGAAAATTGTAACCGGTTCTTTACATAATATTGCATAATATTTTTTAATGTACTGAAAGAATCTTGTTTTCTTTGATTCCATTTAAATTCCACTTCGTTTTTTAATAAATTTGTCAGAGGTTTCGCAATGTTAGAAAAATCTTTTATAAACCTGTGATAATAGCCTGTTAACCCGAGAAATTGCTTTATATTCTTTTGATTTTTGCGTATTGGGAAATTTTTTACCGCTTCTATTTTTTTCGGATCGGAAAAAATAGAACTCCGTTTCCGTTTATCACATGTCCTAAGTAGGTAACTTCTTTTCGAAGGAATTCACATTTTTCCGGTTGCAGGTTTGCTTCACGCAATTTGTTTATTAATTTTTGAAATTTTTTTTTTTCGTGTTCTCTTAATGAACTTGCATACAAAACGATATCTAAATAAACAAATATTTCCGTTCCTTGCATTCCAGTTAGTATATTATCTATTAATCTTTGGAATGTGGCTGGAGCATTTTTTAGGCCAAATGGCATTCGATCGAATTCGTAGCCATGAGGAGTTGAAAAGCTATTTATGACTGTCATTCGGATGCCTAATCTGAAAACCAGAAGCTAAGCTGAAAACCGAGAAGTATTTTGACACCACCTAATTGATCGAGAATGTCCGTTATTTAGAAATGAATATGCATCGCCTATGGTTTTTCGTTTCACGAGCGGAAATTTAATACCATCCTCCATCGTTTGTTGCCGTTCGAATCGGGCCTTTTTTAGGACAATCCAAACTGGAGTATTATATGAAGATTCTGGTTTTATAATATTTTGATCAAGTATCTTTTACTTGACGATCGATTTTTTCTTTGCGCGAGGGAAAATCAGTATTATCTTGTATTGGGACGTTATCATTTGTATGAATGTGAGAATGTTGTAGAATATTAGTGAATCCGAGAGACTCTCCCAGCAAATAAAAGCAATCTGCATTTCGTTCTATTGATTTTTCAACAGCCATACGTTCTTCATTATTCAAATGATCGGTTTGATAAGTTCTATTATTTTATTATACCGAGAATTTTTGTTTTTAATTTCGTCTCTACGCAAGATGTTCCATTTGATTCTGAGCTTGAAAAAATTGTATTGAGTTTTGAAGTTGATTCAGATTTTAAGTTTGACTTTAAGTTGGAGTTGGTATAATATTAGAATTTTGATTTAAATTTGAATCCGATATTGAATTTGAATCTGGATCTGAATTAAAAATAGAGTTTAAATTCGAGATTAAAATTGATCCTAATTTTAATGTTGAATTTGTACTTGAATTAGAATTACAATTTGTATTTGAATCGAGTTTTTAATTAGAATTTGAATTTGAATTTATATTAGCATTAGAGTTAGAATTCGAGATTGAGATTGATTTTGACTCTAATTTTGATGTTGAATTTGTATTTGAATTAGAATTACAATTTGTATTTGGATCGATCTTTGAATTAGAATTAGAATTAGAATTTATATTAGAATTAGATTTAGAATTAAAATTAAAAATTAGTTAATTCATTGAATTCGAATATTTGTATAATGGGTACAAATACACTATAATCTTCTTTGGTCATATTTATTACCCGTAAGTATGCTTTTCCGTCTCATAGGGTGACCAGCACATTACCTAAGTAAATGCCTTCAGCCAGATTTAATTTAGGAACGTATGCTTCTTTTAATTCTGAGTTAGCGACTTGGATGTATAATTGCAAATTTGCCCTTGTAGAATAATTAGAATTTCCTTAGATTCGAATGGTCCTAATTTCTCATTCCAGGTAATTTTTTTTATAGTTTACATTTGTTTTGAATTGATTGAAGAAATAGGAACTTATTATTCCACCCTGTGATATAGAAAATTCGTCTTCCACTAAATGATTGTACGTGATTGTACGTCCTAAAATCTACCTATTCCTAAGGTGGATACATAATGCGCCGTGATTCCCGTTAATTTTAGAATCTCATTCCTTTTTAGCAGAACATTAGATTTTAAGAATCTTTTTTTGATGATGTTTAGCCCCGAACCGCTGTCTATTAGGAATTTTAAAGAATTCAAGTCTCTGCTTTCTAACCTGACTGCTGGTTCTTCTGTGCGCATTAAATTTATTGTTCGATATCCGTATCGAATGTTGTCGAGCGGAGCATATGTTTGTATTTCCCGAAATCGCTCCTGTTTTCGCGGGAATTTTCTCGTTTCCCTGCGGCTATTATGAACCTAATTATTAAACGCTCGCTTGCGGCAATCTTCAATTGCATGTCTTACCTTTTTGCAATATCTACATATAATTTGAGACGTATTATCAGGATTTTGTGGTTTTCCCGGGGATGATGTTTGTGTATCGTTGTAATTTCGATTATTCAACGCGAAGTTCATTTGATTGGATAAAAAATTTCGTCTATGTTGATTACTGTTGATAAATCTACAACGATATGCTCGATTTTAGCAGCATTTTAGGTAGTATTGATACGTTATCGGCTCTGCACCTACCCGATGCACGGGCGCTCTTGTAGTTGACGAATAACACGTTCTTATTGTTGTAGTCTTCGTTGTAATTCTGTGTCCAGTTCCATTGTCATAGCGGTATCAGATGCACCGAGATTCTTCTCTGGCGGAGGAGAACGTGTTTGCTCATAGATAAAACTTTTACACAGCTTAATCACGTGCGTGCGTGCGTGCGTGCGTGAGAGAGAAAGAGAGAGAGAGAGAGAGAGAGAGAGATTACAAAAGTATACGGAGAACCAATGGACGAAAAGAAAATAATAATTTAAAAATATGTAACTAACTCTCTTAGAAATTCCTTTTTTTCTTTTTTATTATTTTTTTCTTTCTTACGTTCTTTCTTTTTTCCTTTTCTTTCTTGTTTTCATGGATTTATATTTAAAATATTAATATTTCATATAATAATGAAATGCATTTGAAGTTAAATATGCTTTATTATCTTCATAAAATTACATTCAATTAATAAATAAATTCTTGGAAATAAGTAAGCGAGGAAAGAAGGAAGAAAGAAAAGAACGCGAAAAGGAAGAAAATAAGAAAAAGGAAGAAGAAAAAAGAAATTTCGAAAAGGATTAGATACTTATTTTTAAATTACTATTTTCTTTTCTTTTTTTGATTTTCTTGTATATTTGTCAAAGAGATCAATCTCATTCTTCTTCCTTTCTCTTTTATTTCCTTTCTTTTCCGCGATATTGCACCTTTCACATTCTCCCATTTTTTCCCACCTTCTTTTATTTTCTCGTATCCTCTCCTTTTGATTCTACTATTTCCTCATCGCACGAGTTTCTCCTGTTCTTTCAATTTATCATTGTCCCGTTTCTTCATCCTTTTGCTTTCCTGATTTCTTGCTTTCTTGTATTCGTTTTTACTCTCATATTCCTTTTTTCGCTTTATCATCTTTTCATTGCTCTCTCACTCTCACTCTCCCTCATTTCCTTTTAAAAGTTGGAACTTTTTATCCAACTGATGAAAAATGTGCTGTAAATTTAAATAATTACATTATGAAATTATATTAACATTTTGTGTTAAAACATAAGTTTTTAATGTATGCGCAGTGTGCCAGTTTTGTAAATTTACAACAAATTTCTATCATATATGGTTTGTAAATTTATTGTACATGTGTAAAACTATTGTAAATTTACAAACATTTTTAAAGAATCAGACTATACAATGAAGATTGAGATTGAAGATTGAGACTGAGATTGAATTATTGGTCAAATTTCAATTTTCAATCTTCAATCTCAATCTTGCGTAATCTGATTCCGGCTTAAGGGGAGATTACGTGTTGATGATTATGATTAATGGTTGTGGTTCTATTTCACCCATCTACGATGGACTCGTTAATCGTAATCATCAATTGTAACCGACAATCACAATCACCAACCCGTAGTCTGATGCGGGCACAATAGTGTGCGTGCGTGCGTGCGTAAATTTAGTATTAATCTATGAGCTAGTATAGTGGATAATGTTTTAGTAAGATCTCTCTCTCTCTC
>NW_012130106.1:1062072-1100483 GCF_000143395.1 Atta cephalotes | reverse complement strand
TCTCTCTCTCTCTCTCTCCTCTCTCTCTCTCTCTCTCTCAATATTTTCGTACTATTTATTACAATTTGGTGCTGTACACTTTTTGTCATCATATTCTTCACTGTTTATGAAGAATATCATATTATTCACTATTTTTCATCATATTCTTTTATATTAAATGAAAGAAATAATTGTAAATAATTGTATCTTTTCTCTTAGATCGGACTATTCGTGTTATCTGCTAGAGTAAATGGCGGAATTTACGAAAATTATTTACGTAATAATTTACCGATATTATTAGAAAATAGTTTTGTTGGAAGTAACAAGAAACATATTTCTAACAAGATGCACCCGCACGAGAAGAAATATGAGACAATATTTGGATATAACTTTTCCGAATAAATAGATTGGTCGGAGTAGACTACAAAATATACCAGCGAGATCGCTCGACTTAACCCCATTAGATTTCTTTCTTTGAGAACATATTAAAAATTATATTTACCGCTTATACGCTTATATAAAATCATAGGCAATTAAATGGTAAAATTATAGAAGTTTTCGCGACTATAACACCAGAAATGATACACAATATTGGAAAATTTGCTTCGGCGAGTAAGATTATGTATTGCGAAGATTATGGATGCGCAATTTTTGTTATATATAATTACACTTTTTAATTATAGTTAATCTTTTTCCTCTGTATAAATAATTTCTCTTTTTTAAATTAAAATAGTTAAATATTATTAACTATTTAACAATATTAAACTTATATCAAACTTACAACATACATATTTCATAATAATTATTGTAGTAGAATTTTTCATAATCAAAATACATGGCTCTTGCTGCCTATCATAATATTTTTATGTGAATTTAAAAAATATAATTTTAGATTCTACAAACTACGTGCTGATAATTATTGTTGAACTTGAAACAATAATAGTTATTATACAATAATAATTATTATTGTTATTATAATTATAAATTAATAATAGATAGTACACAGATAGTGCACAAGCAAGAAAATCAAAAATGCAAGGCATATAATCAAGGAATGAGTCGTGTATGAATTATTAATTCGTATCATAATACTTCAGTTTCAAATTTGGGAAAATACGAACCAAGTACGTATAGCGATAAACCGATTCTGACAGATTTATATCATGTAATGAACAGTTCTGGACGCATTAGTAAGTTTGGTTATTAATATTTTTTCACAGCATTTTATACTAACAATAGACAAAGAAAAATGAAAACAAGAGTTTCCACATATATTTTGCACATTTATGCATACATGCATATGTATATGTGTGCGTGTGTGTGTACATATATACATGTAAGACAAAAGGATACAATTTATAAATAATTTAAATGAAGGACATATTATATAAAACGAATAAAATCGTCTAGAAAAAACTTGATTACGAATTTGAATCCTTTTTTGCAATTAAAGATAATAAAATATAGTAACTAAAAAACTGAAATTATAAAATAATACTTAAAATAAGTATATTCCAATTGTCATAGAAAATTATTGAGAGTACAAATAAGTGAGAGTACAAAAGACGGCGCTACTAATAAATTATAGTTAAAATTGTTTGACAATAAAACGACATATCGTAAGATTGGATATCCTGCAACACCATAATCTTGAAATATTAGCGATTTTGTATCAGCATCATATATTCTTTTTTGTACGAAAATGTTGAGTTTTGAGCCGAATAAGCGTCATTTGCGGGAACTTTTGATTTATTTCTTCAATTTGAAGAAATCTGCAGCTGAGGCTCATAGATTGCTTGTAGAAGCATATGATGATGCTGCCTTAAGTGAGAGAAGTTGTCGTGAGTGGTTTCAAAAGTTTAAGAATGGTGAATTTGACATCGAAAACAAAGAACGAAGTGGAAGGCCGAAAGTGTACGTGGAATTGGAAGCATTATTGGATGAAGATTCGTGCCAAACGCAAAAGGAACTTGTACTTACATTAGGAACTTGCATTACTCAACAAACAATTTCATATCGTTTGAAATCATTGGGAATGATTCAAAAACAAGGGAATTGAATTCCATATGAACTGAGCCGAGAAAAGTTGAACGCCGATTTTTCACATGTGAAAATGGCTGCTTGCCAGGTATAAACGAAAGGGTTTTTTGCATCATATAGTCACTGGTGATGAAAAATGGATCCACTATGATAACCCAAAGAAGAGGAAATTTGGGGACCACCTGGCCATGTTTCAACATCAACAGCCAAGCCGAATATTCATGGAAAAAAACTCATGTTGTGTATTTGGTGGGATCAGCTTGGTGTCGTGTTGCTCAAACCGAACGAGATCATTACTGGGGCTCTTTACCAAATACAATTGATGAGATTGAGCCGAGCACTCAAGGAAAAACGCGCCCACTACTACTCCAGACATGACAAAATTATTCTCCTGCATGATAATGCTCGACTACATGTTGCGGCGCCGGTCAAAATCTACTTAGAAACACTCAAATGGGAAGTTTTACCCCATCCGCCGTATTCTCCAGACATTGCTCCTTCCGACTACCACTTATTCCGATCGATGACGCATGGTCTGTCTGAGCAGTACTTCACATAATATGAAGATATCAAAAATTGTATCGATGATTGGTTAGCCTCAAAAAATGAAGCGTTCTTCCGACGCGGTGTCCACATGCTGCCAAAGTGATGGGAAAAAGTAGCTAGCGATGGCTATTACTTTGAATAACATTATATAAAACTTTGAAAAACATTATGTACCATTTTTTCACAATAAATGCTTAATTTTTGATAAAAAACGGCGAAAACTTATTTGTATTCCCAATAATTAAAGAAAATTAAAAGATAAGTGGATAAATTAGATATAAAAGAAAGGAAAATAGAGAAAACTCATTTATCAATTAATAAAATACATCAAATTATACTGGGTCTAGCTGTTTTGTATAATTTCTTTTTCCTCTTTTTTTTTACTTTCTCTTCTTTTCAAAGTCGAAAAAGATTTTGTTTATTGTATACACCTAATAGAGATTATAATTATTAGCGAATTGACCTTTTATAGATTAATAACACAAATATAAAAAAATAAATATTATTTACTTATAGAAAAATTAATTTCTACCAGGTGTACAAGTATGAAATGATGATTTGAGAAACAGATGGCGCACCAATGCAATGTGAAGTACAAAGATTTAACATTATACGCCAGTTTATTATCCATCAACAAGTATCAAACGCGCAAAGTGATTTGATTGTAAAGTGTTTGCATAATATTGTGTTGTTGTGTTTAATATGACGAAATTTGTACCAAATAAGGAATATTAATTCGCGGACAGCATTAATTTTTTATTTTCATTTGAAGAAAACTGCTGCGGAATCATACCGATTACTTCAAGAAGCTTATGGTGAATCCATCGTAAAAAACGTGTGAACGATGGTTTCAGTGTTTCAAAATTGGAGATTTCGATGTTGCAGACAAGGAACACGGAAAACCGTCCAAAAAGTACGAAGACGTGGTATTGCAAGCATTGCTGGATGAAGATGATTCACAAAAACAACTCGCAGAGCAATTGAGCATTAGTCAACAAGTTGTTTCCAATCGCCTACAAGAGATGGGAAAGATTCAGAAGTCGGCAGATGGGTGCCACATGAATTGAACAAGAGATAGATGGAGAGACGCAAAAACACATGTGAAATTTTGCTCGAACGATATAGAAGAAAATCATTCTTGCATCGTATCGTTACTGGGGATGAAAAGTGGATTTTTTTTGAGAAATCCCAAGCGCAAAAAATCATGGGTAGACCCAGGCGCATTCACATCGACCGCAAGACCGAATCGCTTTGGCAGGAAGACGATGCTCTGTGTTTGGTGGGACCAGAAGGATGTGGTCTATTATGAGCTATTATTGAATCCTGGCGAAACGGTTAATACCAAACGCTATCAATAATTGTATCTATTTGAACCATTCGCTGCTTAAAAAATGACCAAAATACCAAAAGAGGCAACACAAGGTCATTTTTCTCCATGACAATGCTCCATCACATACGGCAAAACCAGTTCGGGACACGTTGAAAGTACTCAGCTGGGAAGTTCTACTCCATGCGGCTTATTCACCAGACTTGGCTCCTTCCGATTACCACTTGTTAGCATCGATGGGTCACGCACTTGCTGAGCAGCGCTTTGGTTCGTATGAAGATGTGAAAAAATGGCTCGATGAATGGTTCGCGGCAAAAGGGGAAGATTTTTACTGGCGTGGTATCTACAAATTGCCCGAAAGATGGGGAAAATATGTAACTAGCAATGGAGCATACTTTGAATAAATCTCTTTTTATCATTCTTCTGAATTTAACGTGTTTTTTTTCGAAAAAAATCGTCATTTCATACTTGTACACCTGGTATATCATGTATTTATTAGGTGTACAACTTTGCTTCCGCCGTTTTTTTCCGAAATTCGAGGCTTTATTGTAAAAAACTGGTTATACTTATTACTGATTATACTATACTATACTGGTTTATGATTCAAAGTATTGTCCATCGCTGGCCACTACTTTCTCCCATCTTTCGGGTAGCGTACGAATCCCGCGTCGAAAAAACTGGTCATCTTTTGAGGCTATCCATGAATCGTCCAATTTTTTACTTCTTCATAAGACCGGAAGTGCTGGTCAGCCAGACCGTGTGCCATTGATCGAAACAAGTGATAGTCAGAATGAGCAATGTCTGGAGAATACGGCGAGTGGGGTAGGACTTCCCATTTCAACGTTTCCAAGTAGTTCTTGACCACTTTCGCAACATAGGGTCGAGCATCGTCATGCTGCAAAATCACTTTATCATGTCTCTCGTTGTATTGCGGCCGTTTATCTTTCAATGGTTGGCTCAAACGTATCAATTGCGTTCGATACCGATCGCCTGTGATTGTTTCAGTCGGTTTTAACAGTTTATAATACACTACGCCGAGCTGGTCCCACCAAATACACAAATACAAATACAAATACAGCATGATCTTGGACATCGAAATCACCGTTCTTGAAGCGTTGAAACCACTCACGACACATTCTTTCACTAATAGCGGCCTCACCATAAGTATTTGAGAGCATTCGAGCCTCAGCCGCAGATTTCTTCATATTGAAGCAAAAAATTAAAACCTCCCGCAAATGACGAGAATTTCGCTCGTAAACTGATATTTTCAATCGAGAATAACTATGATGCAAACACAAATCGACTAATGTTTCTATGGGGTTATGTTGACAGATGCCCAAGTTTTATTGTATGACGTCTATGATCTATTTATTTCGACCATCATTTACCGCTAAAGCTATCTATAGGAAAACGGTGGAAGCAAAGTTGTACACCTAATAAAATAAATGGTTTTCGGAACATTATAAAATTCAGAATGCGAGCCACTACTTGCGTAGCAGTTATGGTAGCTGTCAATGTGATGACAAAATCAAAACATAGTGAAAAAGTGCATTCTGTGCGCCATGAAAATTTAAGATTCCAAATGGATACCATAAAAATTAGGATAAGTATAAAAGAATAAGTTAGATCCATAATAAGTTAGATGATGCATTTTATATTCATAAGTAAAATTTCTTTTTCTTTTTTTTACAGTTGTGCAAATGGCAGAAGAATATTTTAATGCTCGGAATTATGGCAAAGTTCTTAGGTAAGTTAATTAATCTTTTCTCTCTGCTTATGATAAAAGCCTTCTAAATAAACTTTTGACATTTAATTTTATTTTCTTTAGACTAACTTTGTGTGTTAATTGAAATGTGAAATTTGATTAATCAGATTATTGATAAACATGTTGCGGAAATATTATGGAGAACGATGGCCAGTCTTATTCACAGATATCTTAAAGAATATCTAAAGAAATCTGCGTTGCGAGTTGCATATTTATCGATCAATTCAAGATTATCTCACTTTGATTCTCGAAGCTTTAGAGCCCTCAAACATCATCCGTTTTTCGCAGAAATTTATTGGTTAAATATATAATAGGAGCATGTTAAAACATGCGACGCGAACAAATCTATGATTTCAAACTTATATCTTAAACTTTTTAAGATTACTTAAACTTAATCCTTACTAGTAAATTCATAAATTTTACATTTGTATAATAATTGTATTGGGAGTATAAATTAGTTCGTTTTTTTGTATTCAAAAATGCATTTATTTCAAAACAAAATGAATGAACAGATCAATTAAAGTATTGTCCATCGCTGCCTACTACTTTTTCCCATCTCTCAGGCAATTTTCGAATTCCATCTCGAAAAAATGACTCGTCTTTGGAGGCGATCCAATTTTGGAGCCAATTTTCGATTTCTGCGAAAGAAGTGAACCGGTGACTTGCCAAATCGTGCTGTATCTTTCGGAACAACCAGTAAACCAGAAGGAGCAATATCTGGAGAATACGGCGGGTGCGATAAAACATCCCATTTGAGCGTTTCCAAATATTTTTTTTACGACTTTAGCAGGCCGAGCGTTGTCATGAAGAAGAATAACTTTATCATATCTTTGCTCGTATTCCGGCCGTTTTTCTCGCAATGCACGGCTCAAATGAATGAATTGTAGTCGATACCGATTGCCCGTAATGGAATCGTTAGCAGCTCATAGTAAACAAGACTCTTTTGGTCCCAGATACAGAGCATGAGCTTCGAACTATGAATGTTCGGCCGTGTTGATGTTGAGATCGATGGCACGATTGACCGGGCTTAGCGTAGTATTTTTTCTTCTTGGGGTTATCGTAGAATATCCACTTCTCATCTCCAGTCACATCCGATGCAAAAAACCTTTTCTCTGTTGTCTTTGAATCAACTGTTCGCAAGTGAAAAATCGCCTTTCAACGGTTCGCAAGTGAAAAATTGCCTTCTCTCGATTTCAGTTCATAAGGTATCCAATTTCCTTGTTTTTGAATCATTCCTATGGCTCTCAATCATATAGAAACGGCTTGTTGAGTTATCCCCATTGATTCTGCAAGCTCCTCTTGCATTTGATTCTGATCTTCTTCGAGTGCCTCTAATTCTTTGTCTTCGAATTTTTTTGGCTGTCCAGAGCGAGGCTTGTCTTCAACGCTGAAATCTCCATCCTTGAAACGTCAAAACCATTCCCTACATGATTTATCAGTTGGAGCAGTATCACTATAAACTTCGACAAGCATTCGATGGGCTTCAGCCGCACTTTTCTTCCAATTAAAGCAGAAAATCAAAATCTCCCGCAAATGCTGCTTGGTTAACACAAAATTCGATATTTCAAACACAGTAAAAATCAAGATTTTTGTATGAAACTCAAAGCGATATAAACTGAATATTATTAGCAGATGTTTAACCTCTCTGTAAATCAGGTGTCACTATGAACCATTTACAACAGCTGGAGTCATCTTTAGGGAAACGGACCGAACTAATTTGTACTCCCAATATATATTTATATATTTATATTTATATTTATATACATGTATATTTATTATATAACTGAGGTACAAACTAATTTTGTAGAGAATATGTTTCAATATATGTATAAATAGTTATTTAAATATAATAATTGTATACAATAATGATGAAATACTGAGTTTATAAAATTCTAATTTATGTTGTATAATTATTTAGATTAGTATTATTTATTATTTATAGTTATTGTTGACATATTATCAATAAATCTAGTTGTAAATAAAACATTGATATTGTTGAACATACCATTCTTTAAGAATACAACAATAAATTGTGAACGTTTAAATGTTTTTACCATTGTAACTGTATATTACAGTATAGGTTTATAAAAAAAATATAGCTAAGACTAATGACAAAGCAATTAGGGATTTTCAGTGTTCATGAACTCTTCTCCTAACGACTCTTTACAGACAATTTTTGAATTTTTGATCGATTTGGTCGCATCCAAGCTCTGGATCACAAGGGAGCTGTAGAGAAGGAGCGACGCAAACCGGGAAGTCATTCGTTTCGTTCTGGGACTCAGGAGTCGGGAGAAATCTCACTCGCGGTCAATGCTCCACTGAGCGGACAAAACGAATGCACTTATTTAAGGGGCACAAACTGAGTCAGTGTGCCATGAGGGCGTATTTTAACGCCAGATGTATCAGTGCGTTTGTATGTCTTGTCTTTCGATTATGGAACTTAATCCACGTTACCGAGGAGAGCATCAATCGCGGGAAGATTAGGGATGAATACAAGGAAGGTGAATAAATAAGGCAAAATTTTACAATAATAATATAATTATAGAAAGAAAATGGAAGTTATTTGTATTTTTCTTTAAGATAAAGTTAGATCACCATACAACTTTCTTGGTTTATTATGTTTAACATATGCTTATGCGCATATGTGTAGATGATCGTGCGTGCGTGCGTGCATAAGGTAGACGTATGTCGAGTGCGGAGGGTTTGGAAAAGGAGGAGAGAATTAAATTTGAGGAAATTCGTACGGTTAGAAGGAAAGTGGATTGATGGAAATGAGGGCTGAATGGGGATGTACGAGGATCAAAAAGAGACAGGTGAATTCTTCGATGCGGACTATCCCAATCGTTGGAAGAAGGAATTAAGAAGGATATGTATTCCAACTGATTGGCGTTATGGAAAAGGAGGGAAAAAGTGGGAGTGTATCCATCAATTTGGAAGAACGGGAAGAATTAAAGGAGCGGTAGGAGAGATGGAAGGTTCCTCAGTCAGGGATGGTGATACTGAGTGTGAAACAGGAAGAGGACTGAATGGGAAGAAGTCATCGAAAAAATTTGGAGACGAGTTAGAGATGGGAAAGTAGGAAATTTCTAGATACGGCGATTGAGTCGGGGTTGGCGGCTGAATTAGCAGAGAATTTCTATATTCTTGGGAGTTTTCCGCGGTAATAGAGCGGACACGGGCGCGTATTATAATATTAATCCTCCGAGTGACAATGACAAGGGGCGGAAATACTGCGAGAACGCACTAAAAATTTATTTGTCTTTAAAAAGGGACGACACAAGAGAAAGAGGATACTGTAGATCGAAGATCATACTACACTCAGTGATAGTGACAGTGTGTGATATCAGAGAGACCGTCAATTGGTGTGCTGAGCGCCTTCCATTTCGTGGATTTATCCGATCCGTTAATGCCATTGATCTTAGCTTGATAGAACGGATTACTTGTTTGTAATCACTGGAAAAAAGGTCTCTTCGAGAATCAGATGAAAGGTTCCGACACAACTTTCGCCTCTGAGAACTTTTAAAAAATTTTCTCGAGGGCCGCCAAATCGCGGTTTTTATATAATACTATTATAATTTCCCTCGATTACTCGGGTTCGGATTGATGAAAAAGGTTTTGTTAACTAGTAGTAGAATTTTTTCTCGTTCCAGAATTGATCGATATTCAGAATACGTTTTCGGGAAGAAGAAGATGTTGACTAGACTCTGTAGAATGTAAGCAAGTATCATCTCAAATTTTATGACGATTTTTTGCACTAAAATTATGTGCAATGGAGCGTTACGCCAAGGAAGCGCACGTGCAACGTCGGCACGAGCCCACTGAATGCTTCTCCCCCAGAACGTCGCGTGTCACTTTTAGATTTTACGATCGCGGATTCGTGAGAATCGTCCGCGACTTGACCGTTAAAAAATGTCTTGGCGCCGCTCTTACGCTCCCAAATGACATATTTATTATTATTTTTTTAACCGCGGTGTCTGAGGAGCACAGATTCGTTCTTTTGGTCCCGCTGCTCGCGCACATGCACTAATTTTTAGTTTATCGCGACATTTACAGAGATACTGATTTTTTCGCTTTAGTAAATGTGGGAAAAGAAAATTTTTAGTCCTTTCTCTATAACGACTCAATTTGTTTGTTACTCGCAGCGTTTCCATATTTCAACGTACTTCAAATCTCTATGAAAGAAGAGAGTCGTGGGAATACGCTGGACGTAACAATATATTAAATTAAAATATTATAATTTAAATATGCAATTTACCATATAAATAAACGTACCATATAAACAAAACGTAGCAAGTTTAAAATATTAGGATATATAAGCTTAAATCCGCTGTTTTTAAATCAGAAAAACACATTTTTTTTTCCTAGGAAGCAAAAATAAATTTATTCAAAGTATGGTACTTGCCCTCGCTAACTATACATTTTTCTCATCTTTCGGGCAATTTGTATATATCACGCCAAAAGAATTCCTCATCTTTCGAGGCAAACTACTCATCAAGCCATTTTCGGACATCTTCGTAAGAATCGAAATGCCGCTCAGCGAGCGCGTGGCCCATCGACGAAAACAGGTGACAGTCAGAAGGTGCCAAGTCTGGTGAGTAAGCGGGATGGGGTAGCACTTCCCAGTTGAGTGTCTCCAAGTAGTTTTGGACCATTGTTGACGTGTGCGATGGTGCGTTGTCGTGGAGGAAAATCAGCTTGTCATGTTTTTTCCGATAATGCGGCCTTTTTTCATGCAGAGCATGTGCAATTTTGATCAGTTGATGGTAGCGGTGAGTATTAACAGGTTTTCACCAGGTTTTAACAGCTCGTAGTAGATGACACTCTCCTGATCCCAAACGCACAGCATCGTCTTCTGTCCGAAGCGATATAATCTTGAGGAAGATGTTGATGGTTGGGCAGGATCAACCCAAGATTTCTTGCGTTTAGGATTCTGAAAATAGATCCACTTTTCATCCTGTTACAATCCGATGCAGGAACGACTTTCTTTTTTGTCTGATAAGCAGAATTTGGCATGTGTTTTGGCGTCGCTCCATCTGCCTATCGTTCAGTTCATGCAGCACCCATTTGCCGATCTTTTGAACCTTCCCCATGTAGTCGTATGGAAATGGTTGCTTGAGAAACATCCAATTGCTCGGCAAGCATTTTTTGCGATTGGGTATCGTCCTCGTCCAAAAGAGCCTGCAATTGACAGTCCTTCCTGAGCCGATTTTTACGCTTCTTGTCACTCAGGTCAAAATTATCGTCATTAAATCGGCGAAATCTCTGCACGTTGTTTCCGATAAAGCATTATCGCCATAGGCCTCCACAAGCATTCGATGCGATTCTTCAAGCAGCCGATTTCTTCAAATTGAAAGAAAAGCAAAGCTTCCCGCATATGCTTTTTTTTTTAGCAAAAAACTAGACATGAATACGAAAGAAAAAATGTATGTTGTTGTATGAAATTGCTGATGATGTGCACTGGTTAATGTTGACAGATGTCAAACACATAAAAAAGAGTGTGTTATGTGCCAGGGTACGCTCACTAATGCCACCTATGAGCAAACAATGGATTTAAACTTATACACCTGGTATATTTTTGGAATATATGATTTGACATAATAAAAAATTCTTCAAAAAAGAATTATATCTGTTTCCACTTTAAACAGGGTTTGTTTTTTCTTTTCATCCAAATTCTTAATTGTCTCAAGAATTTTATTATTACTATTTTCGATTTTTCCTTTCTTTTTTAATGTATCAACACTGTTTTTCTTTTTTATCGAGAAAAATAGAAATCGAGTAGAGATCGAGAATAATCCGTCATTTTGTAATTATTTACAAAAAATTATCATCTGAAAGTTATAAAATTCTGCTTAACTCTTATAATTGGTATATCATTATCTGTTAGCAGATTTCTGCTGGCAATCTGCAGATTAAATTGCAATAGTCAAATCTATTTTTTTGACACATTTGACCATGTTGACTATTATATTCGTAGTCTTATGTTCATAGTCTAGTGTCTTATAAAAAACGAGATCTGATTCGTAGAAGACCGGTAATGGCAGCAATAGTAGCAAATGAAGGCGATAATGAAAAATAAATAAAATGTGCACAAAGATATTTTGGATGGCTTTTATCTTGTGCTTTATTCATTTAAGATTCAATCCTTTTCATTCATCAATTCATTCATTTATTTATTTCATTCATTAATGAGAGTTCACGATCATTCAATATCAAATATCATATCTATTGAATATATTCATATTAATCATGAAAGATCACATCAGGATTGTCCAATTTCCCTCTTGAAAAATGTTGGCAGCGGATGTGACGCCTTCTATAGAATGGCAATCTGGAAATGGAATTATAATATCTGAGTCGATAACAATATGGTTCTGATCTTAGCTAAATTATTTCTCGATTTTTGTATTCATATTCACTAAAATTATAAATTTATAATTTATTTTATACTATTGTATAAAAGAGATAAATAATAAATTCATGTTTGATTCAATTAATTTATTCATTTATTTTGTTTAACGTATATTTTTTACGTTGTATATTTTTATTTTTTTATCTAACATTGCATGTATGTTTAAATATTAAAGTTTAATTGAAAATTTGATTGCTTCTCTGGTCGCAACATAAGTAATCTTATGCCCGTTTCCATCGTTGAACAAAATTTCAATTTACTCTTTATTTTTTGCTAATTTTTGGAAATAGAAAATAAAGATAAAAAAATTAATTGAACCGAGATTAAAGTTAATCTACATTGATGGAAATGATCATTAATGAAATATTTTTATTACTTTTAATAATACTTATTTTCATTCCTGTCTTTAATACTGGTATTCATAGTCGATTCTTATATTCAAGTTTATCTTAAGTACAGTCTTAAATACATGTCACGAACCAATTAGAAGGCTGCATTGGAATTTGAAGACGTTACTTAAGACGATCTTAAAATAAGAACTATAAGTACTGATCTTAAAAAGTTTTTTCAATATAAAACTAAAAACTGATCTGTTTCTGTGCGTGCGTGCGTGCGTGCGTGTGTAAATAAATATTAAGTTTTACTGAAAATTTGATCGTTTCTGTTCGTAACAATGAATAGTTTTAATGGAACGTTTGTAATTACTTTGGAAACTATTCCTATGCTTAAAAAGATATATTTAAAAAGATTTAAATAAAAAATCAAAAATTGATGCAAAATAAATGTGCATCTCAAATTTTTAGTAAAACTTAAATATTTTATATAGATATTCTATATCAAACTTACATATATAAATTTAATTTTATATTTTATAATTATGTACGCAATAATAAAATTGCACTAAAAGAAATGAGCAAGTAATATGTATAATTAAAAGTACGTATAAATTATTGATGCTTTGAGTTGTAAGTATTTCGATATTTGTTACTTGATAAAAAATAATGAAATGTTCATCAATAATCTGGACAAACTTAAAAAAATCCCGCGTCGAAAAATCATATATTCAAGATTACAATACATTTATTTTAATTACGTTATAATTCACTTACTTGGATGTAAATTATTTCTTGCGCGGATCCTGTTGCTGTCCTCTATCAATACATTTATTGCAGCAATGTTCGCACTGCCTCACAAATTGTTGCTATGGGTTAATCCACATTCAATTATATTTAATAGCCATTGCTTTATACAGTTACTAATTGATTTTTGTAACACTTTCGCAAAACCTATAGTCTAGTGGCATCTTTTGTCCCTTTCTTAAACTTCGTAAATAAAAAATGATAACATTTGGACAAGGTAAATATTTTGATATATATCTATAACACGAAGAGAATTTTTTGCACATCTCATACGAAATACTTTTTCTTCATTTGTATATCTTCGAGTCTACAAATTTAAAATATACAAAGAAATGTAACATAATGTTTGCTCAAAAAATTTTTCTGAGAGTTCACGGATTTTTAAGATTTTTCAAATTCCATATTGAAAGATATTAGGTGTAGTAAAAAGAAATCCATTATTTTTCCATTCATTTTCATGCAAAAATAATGGATTTCTTTTTACTACATCTAATATATTGAAAATTATTACAAGTCAACGATTATTTTATACAATTAAAGATACGAAATTTATATACTATAAAAAAGGATTATAATATAATATGATAATATAATATGAAATATACAGGACAGCAAAAATTTATCAGAATGCAGTATAATTGTAAGATACAAAGTACAAAATATTTTTTAATATATAAATTTCTATTTAAATATTTCTATGCAATAAAAAATTGCGCAATTTATTAAATATATATAAAATATGAATATCAATAATTTAAAGCATACCCATTTTTAATCTGATATTTTACGTGGAAGTTTGCAGATCGAAAAAAACGATCGTTAAAAAAAGAAAGTTAATAAAAGGAAATAAAAATACATATAGATACGCAAAAAAGTTCTGAGCTTTAAATTTTATACAAAATATATACATATACATATATTTAAAGATTATGCGTTTCGTGGGTTTCTTCCGTGTCCAGATCCATTCTTCTCAGCTCAGCTCAGTATCAGGTTGCTTCTCGCCCTGATGAAGTGAACTGCAAGGTTCACGAAACGTTGGCATTCCAAGAATGGACACAGAAGAAATCTGCGAAACGCATAATCTTTATATAGAAAGGACCCGTGGAAGTCTCAAGAATATATACATAGATTTTTTAAGAATTTTTTTTAAATGTAATGTCAATTTGTTAATTTATAATGAGAATACATTCTACAATACTTTAGATACGAAGTGCCACTACGGTTTTGATGTTGAACTTATATATTCATTTAAATGAATTAATTTCTATTTTTTTCTGAATTAATAAAATATAATTAAGAAATTATAATTACGTGCCGATATGGTCGGACTTTCAACGCAATCAATCTGAAATATTAATCCCCCCAAATTTCTCATCTTAAAAATCGGTAATAAACTTATTGCAAAAAATATGTCTCGGCCGGGAGTCGAAACCGGATCTCTTGCATTCCGTGCGAGCATCTTAAGTCTTTAGATCGAGACAGCAGTATTCTTCACAATAACTGATATGTATAGAGAGTTAGCATTTTCGGCCCGCGTGTATAAACAATAATAAGATTGGAAGACCGTTTATGTTAAATAAATTACTTTAAATACGAAGCGCCATTACATACTATAAGTTTATTACAGTTTTCTAAGATGAGAAATTTGGGGGGATTATTAATATTTTAAATTGATTGCGTTGAAAGTCCGATAATCACACATCGGCACGCAATTATAATTTCTTTGGCTTCATGTCGATCTTGATTTTGGCTTTCATCATTGCCCAAGCGGCAGCAGCTGCGATTCTCTCGCTCTAACCCGAATCTCCCGCGGTGAAGCGATTTAGGGCTTTATCGATGAATACCTAGTCCGCGTATTTATTGGTAAGATCGTTACTCCGCAATGTCATGTTCTCGGCACGCCGCGTCCATCTCTGGCTAATCGCTTCGAAGGTCGAGTGCCCGGAGTGTGCTCGCAAAACTGGTAGCCCGGGATATGTAACTCGAAAGGAAGCGCGTTTATCATTCGATTCAGCAGACCGCCGAACGGTCTGAATGTTAAGATGTTGAACTATTATATATATTCATTTAAATAATTTAATTTCAGAAATGGGCATGAAGCCAAAGAAAAAGACGAGAAAAAAGACAATGAAAAGGACAAAAGGTAGGACATTACCGATGGCGAAATGAGTCGGCGTGTTACTGTTTCTGTCAATGTTGGGCGCGCTTGTGTCCTTTATTGGCAGAGTTGCCAGCGTGGCGAAAGCGGTAAATGATAGCAAAGCCACGCGACATCAGCTCAAGAAACTGCAACGTCATGATCGCGCGATGGAATCGCAGACTGTATCTTGCTCTGCACAAATACGCGAATTGTATCTCAGCCCCTACAAACAGGATGAATGAAGAAAGAAAAAACGCCAAAAAGACGATAACATGCTCTCGAGTGCAACTAATTTAACGTACAATTGAAGATGCTCGTGAGACATATGCGCGAACCGTACTTTAGAGGTGTTTTTATGCGTTACCGACGAGCGGCAGGCGTCGAAACGAAAGTGGTAGTGGTGAATCTGGTAATGGTGAATCTGGATGATGCGATGGGACCCGGTCACTGGGTAGCATACTCGAAGAGGAACAACCGCATTGTATACTTTGACAGTTTTGATAATCTTCGATCGCTCAAGGAACTGGTGTGATATTTCGGGAACGGTGTTACGACGATAGAGTACAATCGCATATCCTATCAGACGTACGATCAGAGCTTCTGCGGATAAATGTCCTTGTGATTTTTATGAATGGTCGATACTTGTGAATTGAAAAAGCTCAACGAAGTGCCGTGAAATTTCAGTATTGGTCGAATGCTTTTTCCATCATGTCGCTGATTCTTACATTGAGTGAGAAGAAGTCTCCTCGCGGCGAACTATTTTGCCGCCATAAGTTTGAATGACGGCGATTACGAGCTTGGTCTTGCAATTTTTGAGACTTATCATACGATACCGTATGTAAATGAATCGAATTATAAATTTTATTTCGGCAAAGACGACGCAGAAATTACAATTCCCGAGGATTCGTACAAAGTACAAGACATAAATTTTTGAAACGTGCAATTTTACGGAAACGTCCGCTTCGCGACGCCGGTGACGTACAACGACAATAAGACAGCAACAACAACAACAATAACAATGGCGACGATGAGAATGCAGAATACCCGATAACACTTCGCGTAAATTACAACATGATGAGATATGAGATTAGATGCACCTACAGAATAAACTGTGGTATTTGATTGCTGCTGAGATTCTCGTCGTATACTACGACCACGAAGATGGCACGTGTCGATCAACATAATGAACATAAATGTTATCCGCGTAGAGTATAACGTGACTGCGGATGCGTACAGCAACGGCAAAGGTGATACATGAATTTTCGCCGAGCATGCCGCCGGAATAAGATATCGGAAAGAATATCGCGCAGATCATTTATTTGCCAATCACATTACGGATCTAACGATATGCGTCGTCGCATATCATGCCAGAACAAATAATTAATTGATTTTCGCGGAGAGGAGATTACCAGATTGCACGTGCGTGCGATAACGCGAGCGTGAAATACTCGTATTGAATGGAGTAGAACGCATGCAGAGAAATAACGCATTCTTTATACAACCGGTGACATCGCCGCTCGATAACACTCGCTCATCCTTGCTGCATCAGCAAGAAGAAGCTCAGTAACGAATGTTTTACAATCAAATTTTTACAATCTTTGGAATTCACGGTTTGCAATTTTTGAGATGATTTATATCTTTATATTATACGATCTTTGACGTTCGCATCGTCAAGATTGAGACTCACACGTACAATCCGTTCGCCAACACAACGTTCGGATACAGCGACAGATAAGAATACTCAGTAATAGATTTGTACACGTTGCTGTGTGAAAGTTTTGTCTACGTCGAAAGAAGATGGACGATGAAAAAGAAAAACGACGCCAGATGTCAACGATGCTTATAAATTATTGCGTTCATGTTTGATGAAATTCGATGTGAACTCAACGGTGTGGAGATTGACCGCAAACACAGAAACATTGGAGTTACTAGTACTATCAAGAATGACGTATCGATGACGTATGACAAAGTTTTGATTGCGCTGAACGCTAGATGGAACTCTAGATATAGAATGGAGGAAGGACACTATTTTTCGCGCGTCGCTCAGCATGCTGTTGGGCTTTTGCGAAAATTACAAACGCGTGATTGTCAGCGCTCGCCATAAATTGATTTTGATACGAGTGCTCAACGAGATTACAATTGCTTAGTGGGAGATCCTGTGACGGAGTCTGAGGTTGAATTATTTAAAGTACAATGGCGGATGCTATACGTTGCATTAAACAAGATCAATAAATTATCAATATTGTGAACAATATTAGAAAGCGGTCGTTATCTGAGCATTTTTGCTTGAGGACTCTATTTGAGTCCTCTGTTACAGATAAGCATGACAAAGCATTTATGAATCGTCAAAATTGAGCCATGTTCATAGTTCAGCTTGAAAAACCGCGATATATTATCTTTGCTCTGCAGATCGATCGAAAGAATATCATGTCACGAGATGTTAGTATGTTCGATGATTGTAATTTGAGTAACATGAAATTTTATTTAAAAAAAATCAGATTTTATCCGTATTACGGATAAAATCTGAATTTTGGCAAAAAGAAATATGTCGTTCTATTTGATATATACGCGCGTATTCTTAGAACATATGAAATCGATTGCTTCAAAACGCTACTCAACGTGCTCTCATTTATCAAGAAAGAACCTTTTGTAGTCATTGATTGCTCGCGACAAAACGAATCCATCAAGGATGCCACTGTGGACGTACGCATAGAATTTGACTGCAAGGAGAATGTGCCCGCAAATACAATAGCCTATTGTCTCATCATACACGATCAAATAGTTCAGTATAATCCATTGACCAACGTAATGCCCAAGATCATTTAAATTGCAACGTTAACATGTATTTAGAAAGAAACATGTATTTACTTTAAAGAGAGAGAAAAAACTGGAGTGAGATGCAGTCTCGAAAACTTGCTCGTCATGTCTGTGCCGACATTCGTGGAAGATTCATCGTTAAGAAATTTATTGTGAAGGAAGCTGCTGAAACAGGAGATCGTTCTCATGCATTACATTTTTACGAGCCCCGTGCCATGGAAATTTTTGTCAAGACCCGACAAGATCCGACATCTTGCGTTTCCTGATTGATTGCTTATCATTATAGATTGCGATGGGAGGATTCCATACAGCGAAGCGAACGCCTAATTACGGCGGCTATTTGAAGATGATGCTATCGTATACATCAAGGGATGCGAGAAATGAACTTGTAGAATTTGCTTTTGAACGACAATGAGGACGTATGTACATCGAGATTTTGGATGCAATTTACGAAGACGGAATGTCTTTACTTCATCTAGATGTTAGTAATACTATGCGGACAACATGTTAAGAATTGCGCATTACAAAATGTATTGAAAATATGTAACTAGTGGTTAAAAAAAATTTTTTTAAATATATTAACGTATTTATTACACATTTCTCCCCCTCCCCTTTGTAATGCGCGCGCGTGTATGTGTGTGTGTGTGTGTGTGTGTGTGTGTGTGTGTGTGTGTGTGTGTGTGTGTGTGTGTGTGTGTGTGTGTGAACGTATACATGAACGTATATGTGAATGCATGTACGTATGTATTAACATAGATAAACTCGTGACAAAGAAAATATACAGAAAGACACGATAAAACGTGTTGCAACACGTTCATAATTCTTGGAAAGAGGGGAATGACCTACCCCCTCTTCGATCTTTTTTTTAGAAATATTACCATATTGGGATCTTCAGTCGTGATGTCCAATACTGCCGTCTCAATAAGAATAACACTGACAGGTTAACCTGTATGAATTCAGACATGCCGCCCGTCGCGAAAAGTATCAATGGTATTATCATTCAGATCAATAGTAAAATCATTTGAACTAATAATAAAATTACGGACTCAATGGCATTATCATTATCGAATGATTTTACTACTTGAAGCGTTCAATAAGAAAATTATTCGATCAGTGGTAAAATATTTTATCATTGAATGTAATCCAATAGGAATATCATTCGATTAATAGTATATTAGTTACTATTGGATACGCAATAGGAATATAATTCGATTAGTGGTATAATATTTTGCCATTGGATTATTGTCAATAGAAATATAAGGAAAATAGTCGTATAACATTAAAATTAAATATTAGACAGTAGCTGAATGTTCAATTAAACTGGACAAATTTCTATCAGAACCATATATTGAACAAATGTATCATAGCTATACATCCATGATTATATAGGTGTTCGTGGATCATCGAAGTATGGCGGTCTTCATACGATTTCAGAAGTCAAGGATAGCAAATGGCAAATATGCAACCGGATGAATGACCGCTTCAAAGCACTATAAAATTATTTCCTAAATTTAGGGAAAAATCTTTTTTTTTATCGTAATTTTATGATGTGTATTCTAGAATAAGATGTTAATCAATAATAATATTCATTTTAGTAATAAAGTATAAAATTAATGTATCATTGAAAACATTATTAGTCAGTGATAAAATCTTCAATGATAAAATATTACCATTGGCAAAAACTCAGCTTGCTATAAAATATTGAAAACGCCATTCATTTTCAATAAGTTTTTCAATGATTGAACTTTTAATAATAAAATCATCTGTTTTTTCGCGACTGGGATATTGATAATCTTGAAAAACAGGATTGCGCATTGCAATAGATTTATTAGCACAGAGAACTTTCAAATGTGTTTTGTGTGTATCGCTCTCAAGATAAATGTTATTGTGGTTCTGCCTGTTTGTTTAAATAGTTCTTCAAAAAATGATATCAATTTGATCGGCTGGCGATTATTGTTGACAAAAAGCTGCATATCTGAGGAAATAAAACTCTTTCATCAGAAGCTCGATTTTGCAAGACAGTTGATATTTTATATTCGTACGGACGAATGTAATTTGCAAGTATAAAATATTTTGAAGATGCATTTAAGCATAAAAGATATTTGTGATTCTGAATTTCGAAATATTCATCTTCAACGCGGAACTTTATTGAAGGTGAAAATTTGTTGAACTGTGGTCATTTATTGATATGCGGCATAACAAAATGAACTGAAAACATTTATAATTTGCTTGGTTTCTGCTTACAAATTTCTAATAAGAAAGATCCATCCCATCAAGTAAAAATCTATATAAATGCGAAATGATAAATTTAGTTGAATGTACATGTAAGGCTGGTTTAAGTGCCAAGTGCAAGCATATAGTTGCTATGTTATTATTGTTTTGCAAGCTCCACATGCATGGAGCAGGGTGAATTGAGAGGATAAACACAACAAAAATCGAATTATTAGACCGATTTGATCGTGTCCAGGCTTCGGACTGCAAGGAAGCTGTGGGGAAGGATCGCAAATCGAGAGAAGATACTTCGCTTCGTTCTGAAGTTCCTAATGAACCGGGGATCAAATGAAGGACGAAGTGGAAACCTTAACTCGTGCTCCGCTAAACGGATACACAAGTCTGACGTATAATATAATACTTTTAATTTAAAGAGCCCAAACTGAGTCAGAATGTCGACAGGGGCGCACTTTAACGCCAGATGTGCCAGTACGTCCATATGCCCTGGCTTTCGGTCATCGGAACTTAATCCAGGTGACCGGGGAGAGGACGAAGTGCAATCGCGGGAGAGCTTACAATAAATACAAGGAGAAGTTTTTCAAATTAACAAACGAGAGTATAATTTAATAGTATTATAATAAAAGCAATATTTAATAATACATTTTTCTTAAGTATAAAAATATATCCTTTAGTTCTCTATTCTGAAATATATGATCGTACGCATTTATGTACGTAAGCATGTGTGTGTGTATGTTGTGTGTTGGAAGAGAGTTGTGTATGATACATTATTTTGTGTGAGCAGGATTTGGAGGGAGGAGGGGAAATTAAAGTTGAAGAAATTGCAGGATCATGTGACTGGAGGGAAAAAAATCGATGGGAATGAGGGATAGTATGGGGATTGAAAATAGGAAAAGTGAATCCTGCTGACTATCACTCAGTTAGTGGAAGGAATAAAGTAGGACATGTACTCCAACAACTGATGACTTATGAAAGAGGAGAGGAAGATGAGCGAGGAAGTAAGCGTAAGATTGAACAAGAGAAATTGGAGTAGTATGCGAGACGGGAAATTCCTCAATCGGGGATGGTGATATCGAATGTGAAACAGAGAGAGGATTGGATGAGAAGAAGTCTGGGGACAGATCGGAGACAGGGGAGTAAGAAATTTCTAATAGCGGTGATAAAATCGAGGCTGGAGGCTGAATCGGAGTCTGTTCTTGGGCCAATGCCTGAATTAGCGGAGATTGTTCTCTAGAATTTTCCGCGGTGTTAGAGCGGACATGGGCGATGAGTCGGCGAGCGTTATTAATCCCCGCTAGAAGATGGTGATGAGGGGCAGAAGAACTGCGTGAACGCATAAAAAATTTGGCCTTCTTCAAAGAGGGAGGACACAAAAGAGGAGGGACCACCCAGTCCCTTCTCTGCAGCGAAATCGAAACTTATTACTTAACGATAACGATGTATAAAGTGCTCGAGAGACTGTCGGAGAGAGTGCCGTGAGGGGGCAGGTCCACTTCATTAATTTCCTCGGTCAGACAGTCCCGTTGATCTAGTGTGGTTTTGCACTGACTCTACTAGAGAAAAAGGATTTCGAGGATCGGATGAAGTCTTTTTCAAAGGTCTCGACAATTATAGCTTCTCAGAGAGAAAACTCACACTGAGGGCCGCGGTTTTTATACTAATAATCGCTCCCGATTATTCCGATTTGGATTAGTGGAATAGATTTCATTAACTATTAGAAGGATTTTTCTTTGCTCTTAGATTGGTCAAGATTTTGAGGGAGGAAAGGAGTACCGGAGTCTGTAGTGTGAAAAAGAATTCTTCTAAATTATATGACCTTAATATTTATGGGAAATGCACATGTAGTGCGTCAAGAAACCGCACATGCAACGTCGGTACGAGATCAGAATCTAGAAACCCCTAAACATCGCATGTCGCTTCTTAGATTTTGTGATCACTCATGAGAATTGTCCGCGACTTAATCGTTAAAAAGTATCTTGGCGCCGGTATCTTACGCTTCCAATGACATTTATTATTATTATTTTATTATTATTATTTTATTATTATTATTTTAGCTGCAGTGTCCTCGGGGCACAGACTCAATATTCTCTTGGTCTCGCCGCGCGTGCATATTCACCGATTTTTAGTTTATCCGATATTTACGAGGAGATATTGGATTTTTTGTTTTAGTTTTTAGTGTGGGAAAAGAAAATTTTTCTTCTCTAAGTTATAATGCTCAACTTGTGCGTTATTCGCAGCTGTCTTTTTATTTCAATGAATTCCAGATCTCCATGAAAGAAAAGAGTCGTAGGAGTCCGCTGGACGTATATAATATACATATATATTAGGTGTACACTTTGCTTCCGTTTTTCTATAGATGGCTTTAGCGGTAAGTGATGGTCGGAATAAATAGATCATAGACGTCATACAATAAACTTGGGCATCTGTCAACATAACCCCATAGAAACATTAATCGATTTGTGTCTGCATCATAAAGTTATTCTCGATTGAAAATGTCAGTTTACGAGCCAAATTCTCGTCATTTGCGGGAGGTTTTAATTTTTTGCTTCAATATGAAGAAATCTGTGGCTGAGGCTCATCGAATGCTCTCAAATACTTATGGTGAGGCCGCTATTAGTGAAAGAACGTGTTGTGAGTGATTTCAACGCTTCAAGAACGGTGATTTTGACGTCGAAGACCGGCATAGCGGTGAAAGAGAGAAGGTGCAGAATTGGAGGCATTACTTGAGCATCAAAGATGCAGAATTGGAGGCATTACTTGAGCAAGACTCGTGTCAAAATCAAGAAGAATTGGCACGATCATTGGGAGTGACTCAACAAGCCATTTCAAAACGCCTCAAAGCCATGGGAATGATTCAGAAGTAAGGAAATTGAGTGCCGTACGAATTGAAGCCGAGAGATGTTGAACGGCGTTTGTTTGCTTGTGAACAGCTGCTTGAAAGGCAAAGACGGAAGGGATTTCTGCATCGCATTGTGACTGGGAACGAAAATGGGTTCATTACGATAATCTAAGCGCAGAAAATCATGGGGAGTTCCCGGCCATGCTTCCACGTCGACGGCCAAACCGAATATTCATGGCTCCAAGGTCATGCTCTGTATTTGGTGGGACCAGCTCGGCGTGGTAGTGTATTATGAACTGTTAAAACCGACTGAAATAATCACAGACGATCGGTATCGAACGCAATTGATGCGTTTGAGCCGAGCATTGAAAGATAAACGACCGCAATACAACGAGAGACATAATAAAGTGATTTTGCAGCATGACGATGCTCGACCCCCCATGTTGCGAAAGTGGTCAAGACATACTTGGAAACGTTGAAATGGGAAGTCCTACCCCACTCGCCGTATTCTCCAGACGTTGCTCCCTCTGACTATCACTTGTTTCGATCAATGGCACACGGCCTGGCTGACCAGCACTTCCGGTCTTATGAAGAAGTAAAAAATTGGATCGATTCGTGGATAGCCTCAAAAGATGACCAATTTTTTCGACGCGGGATTCGTACGCTACCCGAAAGATGGGAGAAAGTAGTGGCCAGCGATGGACAATACTTTGAATCATAAATGTATAACCAGTTTTTTACAATAAAGCCTCGAATTTCGGAAAAAAAACGTCGGAAGCAAAGTTGTACACCTAATATATTACAATTAGTTTTATATATATATAAAATATTATGTATATTATGTATATTATATACATAATATTATATATATAATAATTTATTAAGCTTAAATAAGCAAATGTATACAAGTTTTAATATTGTTTTCTTGCAATTATCGTTTATAAACATATATGCCAAACTATATTTTTTAAATATAGTTTGGCGTATATGTTTATAAACGAAGCATTTTTTTTTACTTCAAGAAAGAAATTAGATTAAATATCTTGTACTGATAAAAAAATGTGGTATTTTCCCTATACAGCGGCATTGGACACTTATAAGGCAGCTCCACTGGCAGAACATAAATGTTTTAACATTAAAAAATCAAAAGCGAGTGAGAAGAGCTTATTTATCGAAATTATCCATTATTCCATCGTCATATATGAGGCATTTGTAAGATATCTTTTTGAGATAATATAACTAATGATTGTAAATAATTAAATCTTTTTTAAAAGATAAGAAATGAGATCGGATCATCTAAATTACTGTAAATGTACAACATGTCAAAATTAGATGTTATGAATACAATATATATTTTTAATTTTTAAATTTTAATTATCAGATGCGCCGTAGGTCTCTTATTTTTGTAATAGTATTTTCAATTTATAATTTTATACATTTAATAGAAAAATTTATGTATCTTTTCTTATAGAACAACTTCATAAAATGTGTGTATTTTTAAAATTTTTACTGTATTTTATCAATAAATTTTATGCATTTTAATTTTTATTTGAAATTAGCTTTTTTAATAATTAATGGAAGACATAGTCCTAAAGGAAAGATTTTGATGCAAACAAATATTTCTTTGCCAGATATTACCTGAAATAAATACTATTGTGGATAATTTACCATCAGCAACAAATGTTAGAATTATCTATTGTAATATGTCTTTTGATATCACTGAGATCACTGAAAGAGTTGTATCGTTCGAGTGGATAACTTTTCGAAGGATATAGTTCAATTATGCATGGAACTAAACATTCCCTTGCTTTGTGGAAAAAAGAACATCAATTCAGAATCATAGGATCAAGATACTACCAATTGCTAACTTATTCAAAAAATAAAAATCCATATGGCAGCAAAAAATTTAAAAATTTTTCTATTCTAAAGAATTTACAAACAAATATGTGAGATACTGGCTAAAAAATTAATCATTTCCTCGAAATATAGGGAAATGTCAAAGTTTACTATAATCGAATTTTGATAATCTCTATCGAAAATTCCTGAATCGGCTGATTTGCCTGATGGTATTATTTTCTAAGACAACAAACTTATAAGTTATTAGGGATAAAGTCCCTTTATCCCTAAGGAGGCAGGAAAAATCTCAAATATTTATGATATAGTACAAGAAAAATATATTATAATAGATTTATCAAATAATATATCCTTAAAAATATATCCTTAAAAACTAAACTGGTTTAGTTATGCTCAATATCAAATATTCAAATGCAACTTGGAATGGCTGTATTAAATATAAAACAAATAGATTATATTCCTCTTACGATCAAAGCATGATTGTGTGCCAATAGTTTTGGATGTAAAATATGCTAAACAGTTATTTTTAACTCTAAAGATTACTTATTTTAACAATATATTATATTATATAATATGTTACATTATATTTGTGAAAAAAATTAATTAATAAAATTAAAATTAATTAATAAGTTAAAGTTTTAAAAGATAAATTTAATATGGAGTAAAAATGCTTGTATATTTTCTTAAAAATTAACACAATGTCATGGCTTATTTCGAATTATAATTAAATTAACTTTAGATTAATATATAATAATTAACAAACATTTCGGCTTATAAAGCCTTCTTCAGTACTACAACACAGAGATACAATCTTAAATTAACGAATAATAACGGATAAATAAAAATAAATAAATGAAAAAAATAACGGATACAATGAAATTTTAAAAATCATCAATGGTGAAGTGTCAAAATATAAAAAAAAATATAAAAAAATATAAAGAAATACAAAAAAATTTGAACGTCAATAAGTATCCCGTCAGATGACAATAAGCTAGAAACATTTGGATATTTCAGTCAACAGTAGATTGATGTTCATCGATAAAATAGATTTGCCAAATTCATCAGTTGAGATCAAGAATCCAGTTTGTTATAGACTTGTATCAAACGATTTCAGTTAAAATATTTCTTTAATTATAAAATTTACACATACAACATAAGTAATTAAATATAAAAATAATTATTTTAATATCGTATACATAAATAACAAATTAAGTTGTATTAATACATTAATACAAATTTGTCATTTTTAAAGATTGGAGAACTTAGATTTACTATCGTTAAAATACAATAATTAAAAATATTTGTTCAATTTTAGAAATAAGATCTTGAGGCATTTTATCAATTAATATCTTGAATGTTTTTAATCTTTGATTTGTTCTTTCTATATGTACATGAACTTTCGTTATTTTTAGCGTTTAAAAGAGCCTCTTCCTTCGAAAATTGTTTTTTGTTCCTCAAAAATGCTGATCTGATTAGTTTTATACCATTTTGTAAACAAATATTATCTATAAGGAAGCTTTGTCTATCATAATAGCATCGTCTCTTTGTAAAAGATTAATAAGATTACTTTGTTCAAAAATCACTTTATCAGATGTACCATAAGCACGATTAATAAAACTAATCAGACCAGCTGAAGTTACTCCTATCATAAATTTTACTGTATATGTCGATTTATAATTTGAATATGTTATTGTTTGATAACAAATATTTTTCTTTTTCTGAATTAGAATTTCTGTGCAATCTAAAAATTACTCTAATATCAGGGAAATCTATAAAGCAAATTAGAATTTTTTTCTGAATTTCTTCTTTAAAAGGAAAATGCATATATATTAAAACATTACTTAAAACTGTTAACATATGCAAAAATATATGTCGTATTTGTACAGTAGTTATGCCTTTGAATAAGACAGATAAAGCTGCATAAAATAAATTCATCTCCAATTTAACAAAAGTTAATATAACTTTACTACAATAATCATACGTTGAGCAAGAATTTGGATATACTTCAAAATTTCAACAATAGTATCTAAATCTGATAAAAAACTTTCAATACCACACATCATACTTAAATCCTTCTCCGTTCGTATAAAATAACACAATGTTTCTGTTAGATTATCTATTTGAACAGCAATATCACAGAAGTTTTTTTTACTTTTTTACAGCCGATTTTGCAACCGTTTTTTAATATTCTGCCACTCCTTTTGAATATCTTTTTTCTAAATTGCTAAATGCATTTTTTATTGTAATTGTTTGTCCTGGTTTAGGAAAATAGTGAAAGCGAAAGTTGAATTATTTAAAGCAAAGCTATTGCAATACGTTTTACTTTTCGTTACTTTCGGCGAAACTCTTAATTCATCATTAATTTTACGGATATAAAATATTAACTGTCTTGCGAGATCGAGCTTCCGATGAAAAAATTTTATTTCCTCAGATATGCAGCTTTTTGTCAATAATGATCCCAAATCAAATTGATATCGTTTTTTGAAGGACTATTTAAGCAAAACGGCAGAGCCACAATAAGCTTGAAAACGATATACATGAAACACATTTGAAAATTCTCCGTATTACAATAATAAATATCTATTGCGATGCGCAATCCTTTTTTTCAAGATTATCAATGCCGATTATCCGAATTCATACAGATTATCTTGTCAGTGTTTTCCTTATTGAGGCCATGTTGGACATTTGATGTCATGACTTAAGATTCCAATACGTTTCAATTTACGCTGACGATTAGTCTTGCGATACCCGCTTATACGAACGGTTGAAAAAAAATGTATTTCGCCAAAGAGAGCAGCGCATCATACGACGTGAAGAAGGAATATAACATGTAAAGTTTCAACATTTTATACAATAAATAACGGTTTTTTTCAACATGTATACATATCGAGCGTCGCATGGTGCGCTTACTGAGCAGATATTACGACTTGATGAATACAGGCTACAAATTTTTGAAAATTGGAAAGGTTGGTCCGCCGAGTTACGTGGAGATCGTCTTAGAAGACATTGCGGACACGAATTGTCGCTGTTTCTCGAAACGTGGAAGAGTGAGCAACGATGAAATATTTACAAGATGTTTTGAAACGAATACAAGGACGATTTCATAAGCGTTGGATCGCTAATGGTCAGAGTTTGTACGCTGAACGATGCTATGACTCGAATTTTCGTCCATACGCATGATGATGACCGAATCGACGCTATGTTGAGTTTGGTCATTCGAACGATTAGTCCGATTTGTCGATGTCAAGCGATTCTCCAATATCCAAGAACGCTATACGCGACAGCGACATCTTCAATGGATATCTGCTCGGCGATTGCGAACTATTAACTTTAGTTTTTTATTGTAATATGTATGAAAAATCAGTATAATAAGATGTGAATAAAAAAAAAATTCGTTCGCATCATTTGCGTGCGTGCGTGCGTGCATGCGTGCGTGTATTTTATTACCCATCCGTCATATCCTTTGCCGCGAGGCACTAGTAAAAAAGAAAAAAAATGTATTGTGAAAACTAAGTCATAAGAAAAGAGAAAAGAAAAAAGAGGATGTAGTACTTGTACTCTATCGTCACATTCTTAATTTTTCTAACGTTTGAGCTCTTGTTACCTACGCATTTTTGTAGTGTTTAGAATTCTTTAGTTCTATAGATTACAACATTTTTATTTATGATCAAGTATTTCATTTCTTCTTTAAGTGTTTCCTGCAGTGCAAAAGTAAAATATATCCTAGGCAGCATTGGTATAGCAAAGGAGCTATAGCAAAGCTTTTCGGCGTTAGTCATTGCCGAGTTTCATTTGCGTGTGCGACTCCACTGTAACTCAATTTGAGTGGACGCTGTCGATTGAGCGTATGTAGAATCTGATTCTACATTAAAAATCTCGGTCTTCTTGAGGTCTAATAATCCCTCGCAACTCGCGATTTTGCGTAAAAAGTAATCACAATAGAGTCGTTGTGCCTTTCGGCTTAATGTCGAACTATTGTGTCTCTTGATATTTATATGAAGAGCAGTGTATTGTTGTATATTACGAGTGATTTTTTAAATTTATAAAAAACTGTAAAAATATTCCGCTATTTAATGGCTTACAGATTAATTTGTGTGTATGACTAAGAAAAAAAAGACATAGAAAACCATGAGCCTTCGTGTAAAATAATAACATTGATTGAGGAGAAGGAGAATGTCCCCGTTGAAGAGGACGTCCACATGAAAGAGGACATCGTGCTCGGCTAAGGAGAAGACGAGAATCTTGCTATCATCATCGATGAAGAAAGGAGGGAGAAGAAAGAGGAAAAGAAAGATGTACATGGACGTCGATCAGCCCGAACATCTCAATAAAGTTCATGCAGATAAATGCATCAAATTCATGATAAGAGTTCCTTCACCTGCACGACGAGGTGGAATTTCTTCACGTTCTTGCAGAGAAGGAGAAGGAGGAGAAGGAAGCGGAGAGAAAAGAGGAAGGGATGGGAAGTGATGAGAGAAGGAGGAAGAGAAGGGAAGGAGGGGAAGAGGAAGAGGTAGGAGTGGGGAAAGAGGAGAGAGCGGAGTGAGAGGAGAAAAGGATGAGGAGGAAGTAAAATTTATTTTATATAATTTATTAAATTTAAGCGCTCCTCGCGTCTATACTCTCCGGGAATACTCTCCGCACTCCGCTTTCCCTCGCCTACAAGTATCCCTCGCGCGCCGCGCTCCCAACCTGAATTAGAACCGACCTTACCTTACCACTGATACGTATTTTGCATTTATTAAAGTTCCATAAATAAAATTTCTATTTAATTTGAATGACACGTATCAGGTATGTAAAAGATTTGATATCAATAATGGGCACTAAATTACAATCTTTAAAAATTATTACCTCATCCAAATTATATAAACCTTAAACAAAACTCTATTGTACAAATTTAAAAAATGAAATCCAAATTGTATTATCTTTTCAACCCAAGGATTATCACAGAGAATTAAGGATATAACAGAACAAAAAAAATTTTATGATATAAAGAATACTTTAGGCAAAAACTTGATGCTACTAAAATCAAATTAAGAAAATAGGGAAAGCCATTGTGAGTTAAAATAACACTACTTACCCACAAACGCGGGCGCGCGCGCACACACACACACACACACACACACACACACACACACACACACACGCGCGCGCGCGCGCTTCTCAAGTTTATGAAAAAATCGATTAAAAAGTTTGCCTTACCTGAAAAATGCGACTTACTTACAGTTGAAGTAGTTTTTATCTAAGAAGTGCGTAGGGCAGTGCGCCAGACTGATAACCGCAAGGTCGCTGGTTCAAATTTCGAGAGACTTTTTTTCCACAATAATTTTTTTTACATTACAGTATGTAATTGATGTAAAGTATAGAATTATTATTAGTAATTATTAGTGTGTTGTCTATATTTTATATAAAAATGTTCATTATTACCGATGTTTTAAAAACCCGTGCAATTGTAAAAAGATAGCGTTTTTACGCAAGATTGTTTTACTTATTGCTTTACTTGTTTTTATGATAAATATTATCCTTCAGTATGTACTGTTGTATGTACTTTCAACACTGATTGTGAATAAATGCTGAATTTATGTACATATGAATTTGTGAAATAAAAAAATAATTTTAAAAAATATATAGACAACACGTGTTACTCACAGGAATTATATTTAATAAAAATAATCTTATAATAATTCAAATAATAAATAAACATAAATAACAAGAAGGGGCTACAAGTCAGAATTTTATGTATTTCAAATTCTTAGAACATATATTTCGACCTTATTATTAGGTCATCTTCAGTGTATATATGTTAAAACAATTAAACGCAAATTTAACAAAATTAATAAATCAGTTAAATACAGTTTATACAATTTATAGTTACGCAAAAGTTGGTAGTATTTCTTCAAATCTATTATTTTCGCAACAATGTAATGCTTTTCAATCTGATAATATTATCGGTTATATTCTTCAGTTATATAACCGATAATATATTATACATAAAAATCTGGCTTGTAGTCTCTTTTTGTTATTTATGTTTGTAATTATATTTACATCAATTGCACATTGTGATGTAAAAAAAAGTATTGTAGAAAAAAAGTTTATCGAGATTCTAACTAGCGATCTTGCGGTTACCAGTCTGGCACGCTCCCGCTACACTACTTTCTTAGGTTAAAATTCTATTCCAACTATAGGTAAGTCACACTTTTTAGGTAAGGCAAACTTTTTAATTGATTTTCTTACAAACGTCTGAGAAGCGCATTATATCCCTTTATATAATATCACTTGACATGCAGACTTATCGCTATAACGAATTTTGTCGCAATCGATTATTATCACATCGCATTCTCTCCTTGTTAGTCTATTGTAACATTCAGATGAAAATTGCTGATTTTCCTAATTTACTTGAGAAGGACCCGATAGAGGTTGAAACGTCTGTATGTTTTTTTTATATTGCTTACAGTAATATTGTTTACCTTATCCTGAGTTGGTTCTTAGCCCTATATGGATTGTTTAATTTATTTAATTATTGGAACCATTATTATTTATTAAATTTTAATATACGCATGCTTATACAATGTATTATGTATGTATTATATTCCCTTTTTTTCTTTTATTAGATTACATTTTGTCATTCGCACATACATGTTATTTAAAAGTTTTTGTATACTAGTGAAATTTGCATCTAGGATTACGTTTATTAGATCATGCCTTGGATTTGAGTTGGTGCCCACACATTTAAATAGGTTTTTATAACGTAATGTTAGTTTTTTAATTTTAAGTATAATAAACATTTATATATATTATATACATTTATATATATTTTAAGTATAATAAACATATATATATATTCAAGAACTTTATGAAAAGGATTTTAAGACTGCAACTCAAAGATTCATATAATTTTTTAAACCAAATTAGATCAGATATTTACATCTAATTGTAAGAATATTGTTAAAATTTTATCATTGATTATCCAAAATGCGTTTTTTATTCACCAAAAACAAACTTCAAATATTATGTGGTTTAAAGAACAATGTAAGATAGATAAAAAAATCAATTAACTTATTAAAAAAAGAATTTATTTATTAATTCACGAATATAATCAATTAAGCACTCGTATAATGTTCAGAATGATAGCACTGTGACATTCCAATTAATAGATGACGCACAGCTTAATTGTGAGATCTCCATTAATGAAAGTAGTGATTGGGTAACTGATTTTTAAAAAGACGTGCATATTTCTCCTAACAATTTTGACACTATTAGTTAGACAGAGTATATAAGAGTACATAATAGTTTGTCAATTTAAGATATTAAGTAAGATAATTAATGTTCTACATAATGTCCAATGCTTATTACAATTAGATGAACAATTTGGATTGTCTTTGACTCAAGATAACAAAGAAAAAATTATAATAGAATTTATAAAATAAATTGAAAACAATGTATCTAATCATCCGAATAATATAGTTAACTACATTAGAAATCATTCAGTTAATATATTAAATAAATTAAACCATAATAGTTGATCGTTGAATTGTGAGATTACATTAATTAAAACTACAAAACAATTTATTAAAGATCATCCGGATTTATTTTTCACTAAGGCAGATAAGAGGAACATCACTGTTGCTATTGACAGACTTGTATATGATCAAAAAATGAAGAATATGCTTTCAGACGAGAACACGTACATGAAAATAGAGAGAGACTCCACGAGAGAAAGTTCACTAATGATTTGCGCAATATATTTATAAGAGGGAGAAACAAAAAATTTATTGATTATTACGAGTTAACCAAAGGCTTCTTACTACTGATGGAACTATCTTTAAATGTTATGGCGCGCCTAAAATCCACAAACAGAACGTTCCGTTGAGATTAATTCGTATCTTCGATTAATAATCCATTGTATAATCTTTTTTGTTTTTTACATTATTAAAAAAAGTATTCCAATAACACATAGTCATATAAAATAGCTTCCAATTGGTAGAGAAACTAAAAGGAAGATATTTTGAGTCCGATTATATTTTGACTTCACTGGATGTGATTTCGCTCTTTATCAATGTTCCGATTGAGTTAGCACAAAAAAATATAATCAAAAGATGGAATTACATAGCAAATAATACCTAAATAACACAGAAAGAGTTCATGATTGTTACGAATTTTATTTTAATTCCACATTTTTTATCTTTAACGGATCGTTCTACAAACAGATTTGTGGTACACCGATCACCTTTTTCCCCTATTATAGCGGAAATAATTTTGCAAGATTTGAAAGAACAGCCAATAGAGAGGTCATTGCAATTGCCTTTATATTAAAAATATGTAGATTATTATCATAGCATATTATCTTGACAGTTACAATTAAATTATGAAACTCACAACGTATGAAACTCCTTTAATTTTATGCATGAAAGGCTGCGATTCACTATCGAGATTAGCAATGACAACAGACTCAATTATTTGGATGTCACAGTGATATTATAATACATGAACATTTTATTTTTGACAGGTATTCGAAATCGACATCGGACAAGTATCTCAGTTTTTATTCGAACCATCCTATTTGTTACAAAAAAGGAGTAGTGTATGATATGATAGACAAGATTCTTTTACTTTCTCATTCGCAATTTCATAAAAAAAATTTCAAAGATACCATAAGCATTCTTTTAGATAATAGCTATCCCACTTGCTTTTATTTTTTCCGCAATTAGACAAAGGCTCAAATTCCACTGCTATTCCTTAATATAAAGTTGCTTAATAAAAATCAAAAATATTTTATTATCTCGTTTGTAAAATCTATCTCTGAAAGTTTTATGCCTATAGCTGTGAGCATACATCTCAAGACAGCTTTCACATACCTAACACTCTTAAGAAATTTATACACAGAGGTAAGAGTCCATTTGGATCATTTCTCCAAACAAGGTGTAGTGTATAAAATTGAATGCTTGGATTGTGAGACTAGCTACGTTGGTCAGACAAAAAGAAAATTACAAACTGGAATAAATGAACATTGATCTGATATTAACAAGAGAATAAGAATTCCATCAGTAATTTCTGAAAATCGTACTAGTTTTGATCATTTTTTAAGTGGGGAGATATCGAAATATTGAATAATGAGCCTTACTATAAAAAAAAGAATTATTTCTGAAATAGTCAATATTAAAAAACAAAAGTGAATAGACACACAGATACTGATCGGCTGCTTGACATATATCTAAATCTTTTATAATCTCTTCCTACATCGATGAATTCTTTTTCTTAAGATCCTTCTTTCGTCATTTCTATTACTTTCCTTGTTGGCAGGATCATTTCAATGTATCGAATGTTCTAGCATTACATCTCAGAGTTCGACAATATTAAGATCCGTTTGATATCTCTATATTATATAATTACTTTCAGTATTCAATTTATATTTTTTTAATTATTTTGAATGTTCGAATAATCAGTAGGTATTTACTATTTATCTTTTATTGTAATTGACGTTCAATTCTTTTATATAAAACATAGTCGTAATGACAAAATTATTTTTTGGTATCTTGAATGACAATTAATATTATTATTATAGTTAGGTAATGTTATATTTATTATAATTTCAAAAAGAATATGAAGGATGCATCTCTTTGTTATATTAATTTTCACTGGACCAATCTATTATAAATTGAGAGAAAGCTTACGGTATTATACGATATAAATTTACGTATATAGATTTCATACGATTGTGACTTCTGAAATAGACTAACAATAAGTTCCAATGGGAATTGAATCTAGGCCGTATTATGCCAAAATTATTATTTTCAACATGCGAGTACACATGCGTTTCTTTATATATTGAATACCTTGCGTTATCAATAACATTTAAATTTATTTTTTAACATTGAGAAGGACTCGATAGAGGTCGAAACATCTGTACATTTTTATATTGCTTACAATAATATTGTTTACTCATACTTTATCCTGAGTTGATTCTTAGTCTTATATTGTATTGTTTAATTTATTTAATTATTGGAACTATTATTATTTATTAAATTTTCCTAATTTAGTCGAGCAGCGCTCGATTTTTTTAAAATAAAGTATTTTTTATTTCATTAACATCTTTTTATTTTGTTCTTTTATGTTCTTAATTTTCTGTGATAACTCTTGGGTTGAAAAGATAATGCAATTTGGATTTCATTTTTTAATTTGTAACGATGTATTATTACCAGTATGTATCTCGCAAGTGATAACCGTTCCGCTGAAGGCTCACGGGCCTTAGCCAATCGGTATCGTTTCCGCTCATATTGCTGATCGGTAAAGATCGCAAGATTAGACCAATACGAGCGGGAGCAACAATCCGTATAAACTCGCAAATTGTTGCTTGTTTCGCGATTCCTGTCTCCGCTCCTAGACAAATCCGACTATCACCGATTCCTAATGAACCATGTCCGTCGCGAGACAAAGTGGTGGAAAACACTTCGTCGCTAATCGAGGGTTCTCGCCCGACCAATCTTCCTGCATCCATCCGCTGCACCGACGGGATAATTCCAGGGCAGAGGAAACTCTGTCCTGCCGAACATACTCGGCTGCCGAGTACAAATTAATTTTAGTTCGCATTTAACTTCGAGCTCTAGCGCCCATACGTAAAAGATCTGATCCGGAATACCGTGCCGTGCTTGACGTGTATCCGCGTCCGCGTCAACCAATCAGCTACTGTCGCACACAGCTGATTACCGAGTATACATGCCGCATTGCGCCAGAAAAAGCTGTCTGTGGAATCCGGCACGCGAGACCGCGTTCATCGAAAGGCAAATATACATACTGCACATGCACGCAGGCAAATATACATACTGCACATCACTGCAGAGATGGTTTGGAATCAGTAAATATTGCGGAAGTGACGAACCGTGGGAACCTTATCTCTGCTATGACACACATACACACACACACACACACACGCGCGCGCGCGCGCGCGCGCATGCGGGATCAGATACCTGCCACGTCGTTAATTCTGGGTAATGTCAAGACAGGATACATGCATACATTGTACACTTACACGAAATTAAGGAGAGTTAAAATTTGAAATTCATACCTTAATTCTTTTTCGATAAAGTTTCCTATACAATAATTTATTTCTAAATTATACTAAATTTACAAGACTCAAAGTTATCCACGTGCGAATATCATTTCGCGACCATTCTTCGCAGAGATATGTAAAATTTGAATTTAGCCTTTTTAACACTAATTTTAAATGATTTCAATTTTGTTGAGAAACAGGTAAATATCAAGATAAAATAACTTCGTCAAAAATCATCGTATCGAGATTTTTAAAAAACATTTTAAAGCTTGAAATCTTTACTATTCAGATCAGTTTAAGTTTTAAAAAATCTTATTGATATTTTAAGGAACAAATATAAATAAAGATGCATAAATTTTTAAAATTTTTTATGAAATTTGCAAAGTTCCACTGCGCCAATTAAAAATTGCAAACAAATAGAATTCACAGCTTTCGAAGGAGTGAATCTCAAGGGTCGTTTTTGGTAGTTATACCATCTCAAGTAATTATATTTTAATTTTTTTTAAAACTTAGTAAATATATAAAAATTATCATAAAGAAAAAGGGACAATAAGGACCAATCTTGGCTCACTTCAAATTTCGTTCAAATACATGAAAATCTATTCCTCAATTATAAGGTGAATTGTTTATAGGAAGACATCCGTCACTACAAAATGCGTGATATCAATATAAATTTACTTTTTTAAAAAAGATAAAAAAAAGGCGCTTAGAATATACATACTTCTCGAATAAAATTTGTAACGATGTGCCCTAATCGCATATCGTTCGATAGTGCCAGTCGGATCGCTACAACAATCGATAAGAGCATGATATGGCCGAAATGTCGCATATAACTCGTGGGTGACAGTCGCTCCGTCGAGGAAATTTCATGAATACGTCCGAACGACGTTTCTTCCGCTCGTATTGTTATTCGTATTGTTACTCGGCGGGAATCGCCGAATGATTCCGGAACAATACGAGCGGGAACAACTCGGATATAAAAGCCGCGATTTTTATCACCCGCGCTCTTTTCCTCGATTTTCCTGCTCCGCTCCTTTTCCAGTTCCGAATCTTTCGATCGATAGTGCGAGTGGTAGAGAGTGCTCTGTCAAATATTCTCGATAGCCACCGACCGGCTTATCCTAAATCGCTGCATTGACGAGAGCAACTCTGAAGCAGAGTGTACTCTGCCTCGCCAAGCGTTCTCGGCCCTTCCAATCAGCAGGTATCAGTGCAAATGCACCGACGGGAATTTCTGTGACGGAGTGTACTCTGCCATGCCGAGTGTTCTCGACCACTGGCTAGCCTGCCGCCTTACTCCGCACACCGAGAAGATTCTAGGAATAGAGAGTATTTTGTCTCCGTCAAGCTTTCTCGATCATTGGCTATCCAAAACTACCGGTCTCGATAGCAGAAAAAGGGTAGAGTTTTCTCTGTCTCCACTGAGTGTTCTTGGCCGTTGAATGTTCAAACGCATTCTCAGTTTTCCCCAATGCAGGGAAATCGAGGGAATCACGCTATACATACATGACGTGTATGCAAACACGAACGCGATCGCAATTCGCTGACACATACCGCGAGAACCAATCAGGTGCGCTGCGTCGCACAACTAATTCGCGCTCCGCAACTCGCGCTTATATCATGATTAAAAAACCATCTGCGATGATATCGAGATCGCGTTACACACGTACACACATACACACGTACACACATACACACATACACGTATGCATACACACACATACACTCACATTCATACACATACAAATTTATATTCTGCGCCTCAGCGCCGTTTTTTTGGCTGGATATTCGGGATCCGCAATATATAACGTTCTCAAGAAAGATTGTCTTGTATTTCTATTTAAATCAAATACATTTATTTTATATCAGCATTAAATTTCTGTATATCGTTTATTGCATCTCACTTCCTGAATAAACCTTTTTTTGCGCTCTGAAACCGAAATATCTAACGAGCTAAGTGTCAAAAAAAGTCAGGATGTCATAATTTAAGTATCCAACTCAAGTAATTGTAGCTTTAATTTTTCCAGGATATCCTTATTGAAGGTCTTCTTATTCCAACTCAGTAATGGCAATTTTAATTCTTTGTGTCAAAAGTTATTATTCCTCGAAAAAAAATCAAATTTTGTGATGTTTTGAACAATGTTTTGAAAGAGAATTAAATAACTACTATTTTGTGGGTGAAAGAGAATATGTTTTTGAATAAATTACGATATAAAAATCTTTTATACAAGAAGAAATAAAGTCATTTGAATCGGAATAGAAGACGCTTCAATAGGAATG
>NW_012130106.1:1051422-1062052 GCF_000143395.1 Atta cephalotes | reverse complement strand
GAGGCAGAACCATAATTCCATCGCGATAGAACTTCTGTGGTTTCTGATCGAAAAACTGCTTCAAGTGATTTTCACAGGCCTCTTTTGAAGCTAGCTTTACACCATTAAGAGAGTTCTGCAGAGACCTAAACAAATGATAGTCTGAGGGTGCTATGTCAGGACTATATGGTGGATGCAAACTTCCCAGCCAAGCTCTCGCAATTTTTTGCCGAGTCATCAAAGATGTGTGTGGTCGAGCGTTGTCGTGATGGAAGACGACACCTCTCCTATTGATTAATTCTGGCCGCTTCCTCTCAATTGCTTGTTATACTCTCTGCAGTTGTTCACAGTAGAGTTCGGAATTAATTGTTTGATTGGACGATAACAGCTCATAGTGAACGATTCCTTTCCAGTCCCACACACACATCATCTTGTTCCTCATCAATCCAGGTTTTACAATTGCTTGCGCCTTCTCTCCTTTCTTTATCCACGATCTTTTTCTAGTTGGATTGTCGTAGGTGATCCATTTTTCATCACCAGTTATCATTCTCTTCAGAAATGGCTCAATTTCATTCCGTTTCAGTAGCGTATCACAAATGTTAATTCAGTCCATCATATTCCTAACACTCAACTCGTGAGGAACGCAAACATCGAGCTTCTTTTTGTATCCAGATTTGTGTAAATGATTTGAAACTGTTTTGTGGTCGATGCCTAGTTCCCTGGCAATCTCCACATGCTTATCACGCTCGACTTTTACCATGATTTCATCGGACTTTTCAGTGATTAGTCGACCGGAGCGAGGTTCATCTTTCACATCGAAATTTTCAGCACGAAAGCGAGCAGCATTTCCGTGCTGCTGATTTTGATAGAGTACCTTCATCGTAAATAGCGCCAATTTTTTCACAAGCTTGTGCAGCATTCTTGCCTTTATCGTAGTGATACTGCAAAATGTAGAGAATTTTTTTTTTATTTATTTCTATTTTCAAAATAAAATAACTTTTGATCTACTTCACTGATTTCAATCTTTTTCGGCTCAAAACAAAAGTTAAAATGTCACTTTTTAAACGCACGTCTAGTGTTGCCGATGCGATTAGTTGCCGACTGTTGAACATTTAATGCCATCTAACGGGAAAAACGCCACGAACTTTTTCCCACACCCAATATATATATATATATATATATATATACACACGTTATATATTTAGATTTTATTGTATAAAAATTAAAGATAGTGGATCACTTGAATTGTAGATATTTTTTATTTAATTTGATATGGGATTTAATTTGGCGCCAATTGTTGATACCAAATCTTTTATACATATCATTATGCATATCATTAGAGATTAGTAAGTACTATATAAATTTTCCTTTTTAATTTGATAGAATTTAATTCTGTGAAATTAAAAAGAAAAACCTAAGTGTTCTCTCTTAGCTAGTTAACTTAGTTAAAACTACAGTATTTGGGTTTTATTTTTTATTCGGTAAATTAATTTTTTTTTTGGAATAATTTTTTACACAGGATTAAAAAACTGCGAATTACTTCAATTGGAATAAAGAGATCTTCAATAAGAATATGCTTGTAGAAAAATTAAAACTACTATTACTTGGATTGGACACATAGATTTTATTCGATTATAGAAGAAATTAGAAGAAATTAGAAAAATAGGGTTGTAGAACGACATTTGGCAGTTAATTATTTCGTTCTCATTTCATTTTTTATTTTGTATATTTTATGACTGTCCACATGAAATGACTCTTATCCTACCTCCTCTTCTGCTTAAGAGCGGGCGACTTTCACTTCACTTTTCTTCCTGCTTGAAGGTGCATGACTGTCACGTAAAGTAACATCAATTTCTCCTATCTCTTATTGAGGAGCGCAAGACTTCCATGTGAAGCGACTCTCATCCCACCTCGCTTTCTACTTAGAGGCGCACGACTTTCACGCAAAGCGACTCCCACCCCATCTCCCCTCCTGCTTAGGGGGGCATGATTTCCACGCAAAGTGAATTTCACTCCATTTCGTCAAGTTGCGTAAAAGTCGTGTGTCCCCCAGCAGGAAGGAGGAATTGAGCGCTTCGTATGAAAAGTCGTACATATATAATTTAAAACAGAACATTTTTGTTTCTTGTAGGAGAAAAAAGTCGTTTTTTAAACTTTTGTTGTTAATAACTTTTTAACGATTAACAAGCGACGGTTAAAATTCATTGGAAATGATTCACAGGGTCATGTCTTTGACAACATGTATCAAGGTCTTTGAAATCAGTGAGATCATCGGTAATATGCAGTTTTATTAATTTTTTATGTATATTTTCGTTTCCATTCGATTTTAAATATTATTTGTAATATTTTATATAATACAAAATTAAATTACAAATAAATAGAAATCAATGACGAATTTCATTATTTTTCATCATTATTTCCTAGCTTAGTTAAATATCAGCGTATAATTTCGTTTCCATCCGATCTTCTTTTGTCAAATATTAAATTTATTAGAAGCAAATAGTGATCAAGATCTAATAGATCGCTTTATCATTATTATCTTCTAGTTTAGTTAACAAACATAGTGTATAATTTCATGTTAATTTTTTTTTTTACGTATTGTTATAAACGAATAGATCTGTGACGAATAAAGCTTTTTATTATTATTTTTTAGCTTGGTTAACATATACCAGATACTTTCGTTTATCATGCTTCGCTAGCACTTTTTGCATTTTCCCTTTTTTTTTGGTAGAAAAAAATCTTATTTCGCAAGGAGAGACAATTCCCACAGGAAGGTCATCTCACCATAGAAGGGAAGACATCCCCGGGGTTCAACTTAACCGGGGTAATGTGAGATTCAGTCCGCCTTATGTCCCTCGGAGCGGAACATCACAATCGCCGCATACCCACTAAAAAATCCCACTAGCGCTTTCTGGCAGCAATTAGGAAGAGGGGACCGAGAATTACCAGCGGTATATATCGGACTCTCCCCCTGGTTGTGACATTTACAGCAACTGTCCGCGGCCGATGTTTACTACCTCTACCGCGGGAGTGTCAAAACTCTGCAGTTTGGACGAACTTGATTTGGGGTGGAGGTGGGGTGATTCCCCCAGGTTTGTCTATTATCATGGCGTATCACCCTCCCTCCCCTCTCCATTATGAGAGGAATAGAGCCAACGCGCGTTCCTCTCTAACTTACGAAGGTGATACTTAACTCCTCTTTCTTTCGTCTAGTTCCTTCTGCATTCAAGATGCAGAAGGAGAAGATTGCATTCCGATTTTCTACCCTCTCGAGCATCTTAATGATGAAAGAAACAAGTCCGATTGGTCAGAATATGGCGCTCCTCCACTCAGACGGAGTATTCCATCAAAGTGTAGAGCGCCGTGTCTACTTCGGCGTCACAATGGTGACATACGGGGTATCTTTTCTTTCCATATCCGATGCAGGAACTTCCCAAAACAAGTATGTCTGGAGAGCACCTGCATCAGATGAAAGGTGCTTCGATTCATCCATTTCTTCAGATGGGGCATAGATCCAGTGGTCCTGCATCTGGAGGAATTCGGATTGAGAAAGATCTTTTCCCACTCCCGAATGATTCTTTCCCTTTTTCACTCCCTCAGCTATGTAGCGCTTCTTGCATCTCAAGTCTCTACCAGTACGCTAGCTTACCCTCATGCTAAAACGTTGAACAATATATTCTGGACAACTAACACTTTCGCGCTAAAACGCCCAACGTTACATTCTTTTGGATTGGACAATGAACATGAACATAATAATAACGACGTATCTTAAAAAGTTTCACCTCGAGACTTTGCATCGTAATATCTCTGCTTGTAGGGCACGTAAAAAAAAAAGTAAAAGCACTTTTATTACACAATTCGAGAAAGCTTGATTGAGCATATGTAGAACTTGATCAATTCAGCCGTTATTAAGATTCAATAATCTCGATCCCCCGCAACTCGCTCTCACGTAAAGAAACACGATAGTGTCACTGCGGCTTAGCCTAGACACTACCGTCTTCTGATAACGTGAAAACGTTTATATGAAATGATTTTTTGCAAGCATTGATCACATGCAGAATATTTGTTTTGCTGTTGTTGAAAATTTATTTCGCTCTGATTGAATACATATACAATATATATATACATACACTTTCAGATCTTCTATAGTTTTATATCAGCAAAAAAATATTTACAAAATTCCCATTGAACGCGATCACTGATGAATCCAATGTCGCGCATGATGTCTTATCAGTTTGTCTATTTACAAAGACTTCTTTGGCTCACGAACTTACCGCTATTCTTCGAAAATGATGTGTCACAAGCCACAAATCGCAAGCAATAATGCTATGACGCGTCCTGGTCCCACGGCGCGTAGAAGCTTTCCAAACCGTAACGAGTCATGGCGAGTCCTGCCGAGCCTGGGATCTCACATTAATACATAATGCAATCGCGTCACATGGCAACGCTTTCTTTTGTTTCTTCTCTTACTAGTGGGTTTAAGGCCGCTATTTCATTTGTGCGTTTTTGTCGTACAACAAATTATTTAAGCCTATTTATTGATTGTATGATAGAGAGGTCCGAGAATCTCTGCCTGTACACATTTATCGACAAAATCGTACAAATGAAATAGTACCATTTGAAATACAATTTGCGAGTCTCATCGTAGAAAAGAAAAAAATAAAAAAAGGAGAAGCAATAATACAAAGCTTGAAAAGTTTGTCTGATTGATTTACAGGTTCGCGGAACGCAGTCAAGCTGGCTGCCTCCGGCGGTAATCCCTCCTCTGCCATCGCCGCATCCGCACATCCTCCAGTGCTTTGGAGTTCCCGCAGAAAGCCAGGTAAGTCCATCTAACCTATAATACTTTCGACGATTTCCAGCAAATATGGTCCTACATCGAACAAAGATATCGATGGGAATATGTTTGTTCGACAATTGTACGTCCGCATGAGATACAACTGGAAATAAAAGTGGATTAAATTATGATTTATTTTGATAAGTTGTTTCTTTTTATGCTTAATTCTATATAAATTAGATTTGCGTTTTACAAAGAATGAGTGCTTTTTTCAGATTAATGGATAATTCTATTATACGGAGTTTCTCAAATTTAAACGACTAAACTTTGGGATAGTGTAAGGAATGAATAAATTGAGAAAAAAAATCCTTTAGAGATATGTTCGTTTTTGGTTCGTTTTGGAGAAAATCGCAGAAACAGACAAAATTTAATTTTTGAAATGTTATTGTTTTTAAAGAAAAATATTATTTTTGTGTACGACTTCAGCCATAATAATGCTTCAAAGATAGGACAAGGATATGCATGATTTCTAGATAGAATAGTACTGAATCGGTGAGTCGTTATGTTGATCAGATCAATATTTGACTGCAACATGAACTTTCCATACAAGATGCAATACATGCATTATTATAAGAAGCCAATATTTTGAATAATATTTGTATTAAGTAACAACGTGAATAAATAATTACGTAATAAATAAAGACAAAAATGTTTGGCCATTTAAATTTGAGACCATGTATAAACTTAGTAATAATTTACTACCGGAAATACAGCTCCGATGATCTCGATTTTAATTGTTTGTTGTCAAAATCATTATTCTGAATAACTTTGCCAACAATTAGGTGGCGATCTCTTATAAATTTGAGATATTTAAAATGTAATTTTAGTATCATACGTCTATACAATCTTCATAAAATGAGGTCTATCTTTCCCCCTGTCTAGAGACGACTTTCGCAAAGAAGAATCTATTTTGTCCCTTCACCAAGAGGCGCACACGATTTTTCATGTGAATTCAGCCTATCTCCCCTCTTGCTTAAGGGATTCTCCATGCAAAAATGCTCCTTATCTTCTCTCTCCCAATCTCCTTTGCATAGAAGGTCATATAGACCGACTTAAGATGGACTCAACCTATCTCTATGGAATGAAGCCGATATATATAATAATAGTGAGTGAGAACCAAAACAACGATGAAATGAAATATCTCTATTGTTGTGAATATGCGTGCGTAAGAGAAGGGTAGAGATTCATCGATATTTCTGAGTGAGACTGGAACAGCTTGGATTGCAAACAATAGGCAGCAAGACGGTATTCCCAGCAAACAAGAATGGATTAAAATAAATTAAAATGGATTCAGATTTTCAGAATATGAATTTGCGTTTTTTAATACCAATTTGAAATAGTTAATTTCAGGTATAATTATTATAAATGTCTTAGGAATAAAATTTGTAACTCTTAAATATGAATGAATTTTTTTTTTCGAATATTAAACTAGTATGAGATCCAATCCGTTTCAATCTATTCAATCTATTTTCATGGATTTAAAGCAATTTAAAAAAAAATTTTAATCCATTTTAATCCATTTTTATTTGTATAAATGACTACGGTCGAACTAAGTAAGTCTATCGAAATCGATGGAAGGCCGAGATGATCAAAGCGCAAGCGAGCGAACGATGAGCAACATAGGAATCGAAATAAAACATGAAACGCTATTGAAGGAGCAGGATTAAAGCAGAGATTACGCGATCTCAATTTGCCAATGTTGGGTTTAAAAGTCCTTCGCGAAAAAGTAAGAGCGGCGTTGAAGAAACAGTAGCGATGTCTATCTACAGTCAAGGCGCAGTGTTACCACCTCGCGATACAATCAATGATCGACATGGCGGACGGAAAATGAGGCAGATAATATGACAAAGATATGGAAAATGTCCTTTCAACTTTTAGTGGCGATGATACACAAAATGTGAAAACATGGTTTGCATCTTTCGAAGAAATGGCTGATTTGTATAGATGAATATCCAATGGTAGATCGTTTAATCGAAGGCTAAAAGATTATTGCGAGATTTTGTAAAACTTTTCGCTAATTTTGAACGCCATGCACAATCATATCATGCATTTAAGAAAGCGTTTAAGAATTTGGAAAAAATGTTGAAATGTTCTCACGAAATACATAAAGAGCTAAATAAGATAACCTAAAAGACTGAAGAAACATGTTAGGAGTATCATGTCTTGTCTCACGAGTCATCCAAAGATTGAATTGGAGGCTGAAATACAAAATATAATATATGTCGACGGTGTAAAGAATAAGGCTATTCTGTACAGCATGACAACAATTAAGAGGCGGCCTTCAGAATCGCGATTTTCTCTCTTCATTCTCACTGCCTCTCTCGTCACAGCGTTGTCACTTCGATAAAACTTCAAAGCATGAATTTTTCAACTTTCCTTACCAATAGAAAACGGAAATTTGGTAATGGACAATAGATCATCATACTCTAAATGAATTTATGGATTTCAGAGATTTCATCTCTAAGAAATTCTTCTATACCATGGATCCTCCTTTAGCATATGAGAAGCTTGATTTACATCTATTTGATAATTTATTAATTTTTCATTAATGACGTTATGGAACTATCAACTAAATTACTTTATTTGTTTTTCATTTTTAATTTCGGTCGCCTTTCTCTTTGTACGACAGTGCGCGGCATGAGTCCCGCGCTTCATCGGCTCGCGCCGGCAACACATATAGATCGTGAACAAAGACAGTATTCTGTAAGAGAAAAGAAAACTAAATAGTTCAAATAATTTGAATTAACAGCGAATGTTACGAAAATATAGATGGCCGGACGTAACATATTATTTTTAAAAACCATGTATACATAGAGCAGAGCTCGACAAGATTTGCATTTGTAGGCCGATTTTTGACTTGGTTCCGCCTTCCCCTCCAGTCCAAATGTTCAACGTTTAGGAATATATAACGTTCATAGACATAAAGTCCACCCGCTTTGGGCGCTTATGTTGTAAACTTCATTCTATATCTTTTTCTCCGTTCATTACATAAAATAGAATAAACTCAATCTTACGCGATGTTTCATTCTATTTTAGTTATGTAATGAACGAAAAAAAATAGAATGAAGTTTAAAGCACCTAAAGCACTTATGAGCACCTAAAGCAGATTTCATGTCTACGAGCGTTATACGTTCCTAAACATCGAGCGGCATTTGGACTAAGCGCAGGTTGGACTAAGCGAGAGGTGAGAGGAATAGCAGAAGGCGGAGTCAAATCGAAAATCGGCCGAGAAGTGTAAATTTTGTCGACATAGAGGGATATACATAGTATCTGTTCTTTCTGTAACTCAAGCAGAACAACAAATCAAAATAAGATCAAAATGACTTCAAAATGATCATTAAAAGTTATTTTCGATTTATTTTAATGTCATTTTGACGTTATCATAATTTGTTCTATTTGGATAATATCTTAAGATGCTAGTGCAGCTCTTCGATTGGCTTATGACATCTTAAAACTGTACTTAAGACATTTCCAAAAAGAAGCAGAATTGCTAGAAGTAGCAGTGCTAAGTTAAAAAGTTAAAAGTTAAGTTAAAAAGTTAAAAGGTTAATTAATTAAGTTGATCCAGATTCGACTCTCGGCTGAGATAATATTTTTCAATAAATTTATTTATAATTTTTCAGTACATATTTATTCAGTTAATATTTTTCTAATAATAGGTTCCATAATTGAGCATTAAATTATTATATTACATTGTTTGTCAATTGAATTTGTGATATTACTACAGTAGTTTAATTGCGTTTATAAGCCCGAGAAACCAATTCAACGCGCAATTCAAATGACTATATATGTGATATATGTACATAGGTGTACAACTTTGCTTCCGCCGTTTTTTTCCGAAATTCGAGGTTTTATTGTAAAAAACTGGTTATACATTTATGATTCAAAGTATTGTCCATCGCTGGCCACTACTTTCTCCCATCTTTCGGGAAGCGTACGAATCCCGCGTCGAAAAAACTGGTCATCTTTTGAGACTATCCACGAATCGATCCAATTTTTTACTTCTTCATAAGACCGGAAGTGCGGTCAGCCAGGCCGTATGCCATTGATCGAAACAAGTGATAGTCAGAGGGAGCAACGTCTGGAGAATACGGCGGGTGGGGTAGGACTTCCCATTTCAATGTTTCCGAGTATGTCTTGACCACTTTCGTAACATGGGGTCGAGCATTGTCATGCTGCAAAATCATGTCTCTCGTTGTATTGCGGCCGTTTGTTTTTCAATGCTCGGCTCAAACGCATCAATTGCGTTCGATACCGATCGCCTGTGATTGTTTCAGTCGGTTTTAACAGTTCATAATACACTACGCCGAGCTGGTCCCACCAAATACACAAATACAAATACAAATAGAGCATGACCTTGGACGTCAAAATTACCGTTCCTGAAGCGTTGAAACCACTCACGACACATTCTTTCACTAATAGCGGCCTCACCATAAATATTTGAGAGCATTCGATGAGCCTCAGCCGCAGATTTCTTCATCTTGAAGCAAAAAATTATTTCGGTTTGTACAATAAGTTAATGATAAAAATAATAAAATCTTTGATATCAGTAAAAGTTGACAATATAAAATGTACATTAAGGAAAATGGCGAGATCATAAGAATTTCATAGGATTTCTAAGAAATTTAGTGTTATAGCGCATGGTAAAAGTTTTAGAACGATTAACATCTCAAAAGATATTGATTTATCTAAAAAATATTGATTTATCTAAAAAAAATATTGATTTAGCTAAAAAATGTTTGAAATAAAAGTAATAGGGTATTAAAAAGTTATCAGATGATGATATTAATTTGACTTTCAAAGTTAACACAAAAATCTTAAACGTAATTTCTTTCTATTTTTTATAATATATCTTTATAGCTGACGTTGAGACGTTTTCAGAACTGATTAACAACCTTTTCTTCATAAGAACTTTCTGAGTTATGACATTTGAAAGTTAGTTTCGCTGGCAAAGTAATATCATCATCAAATTAATATCATCATCTGATAACTTTTTTAACTCCCTATTATTTTTGTTTTAAACATTTTTTAGATAAACCAATATTTTTTTTAGATAAATCAATATTTTTTGAGGTATTAACCATTCTAAAATTTTTACCATGCACTATAACACTAAATTTCCGGGAATCTACAATCTATACGCTCCCATCGTTTTCCTTAATTTACATCTTATGTCGTTTTCCTTAATTTACATCTTATATCAATTTTTACTGATATCAAGGATTTTCATTAACTTGTTGTATAAACCAAGATACTCTCTTGTAAGATTCAGCTTCGACCGTTAGGTTTTAACTCCTATTTGTTGTGTATTCACATACCATATGGTGATGAATTATTTATTATTTATTAATTAATTTTAATTTAATATAATTATATTTTAGACTTTTAATCTTTTTTTCTTAATGAATCATTTATTATTAATTAATTAATTTTAATTTAACATAGTTACATTTTAGACTTTTAACCTTTTAACTTAATTTAGTTGTTATTTAGTTATTTAATTATTGTTACATTTAATCGATAACTATTAATTTTTATTTAATTAATTTGACTAATTATCAGATACAATGTGAGGGGATAATGAACATATAATTTAATAATTTTATGTCTTTTATATTATATAATCATTAGTTCCCAAAAACATAAATACTATCGTATTGCTATCATATAACGGAATATAACAGATAATATAATACGTCCATAACATTTTACGTCCACGATGGTTGCAATTTCCCGAGAAAAAAGGTTTATATAATAGGAATAAAGGTTTATATAATTATTTATATATATATATATATATATATATATATATAT
>NW_012130106.1:1044574-1051402 GCF_000143395.1 Atta cephalotes | reverse complement strand
CACGATGGATTTGTGATGGCACGGCCATGCGATCATCGTCCAAGTGTTTCCCGCGGTATGATTGCTTCGAGATAAGTGAGATTTTTCCTGCTTTCCAAATTTTATTTGAACAGACCTCAAAAGCGGGCGAACGTGTTTTACAGTAGCGGAAAAGATCTCAATGATAACGCGGTAATATGGTACTTGTCTATGAGGCGAGACAGTTACAGCGGCCATAATGATCTGAGTTTTAGACCGATTAGTTTTAGACGCATGCGTCGCTTAACAATCAACATCTCGTGAATTGATCGATGTGATTAGACGATATGATTAAACGCCGTAAACGATAGGGGTACCGAACACGCCGTCCGCCTTGAAAGGGTTGACTTTCAATGTGACATACAAGCATGAATTCGTTAGCGTAACATAAAACGCAAATTGCTCTGATGTAATTTAATATCGTATTTAGTTATTGCACTGAAAATCAACAAGGGTTAACATCTAAGTACGCAAGCTGAAAAATATAATAAGTCATTCTTATTTAAAGGTAAAGAGAAGCTTGCATGAGGTACGATATAATTAGAAGGTAACAGCTAAAGACACTTATATGTTTAATAACACATGGACTAGGTTCAATTGGTAATATTGATAGTTTAGATAGTAAGAGTGATCTCACATAGGAATTCTTGGCAGTCTTCACAGTTGTGGTGCGCGATGCCGTCGGGACCAGGATGAACCTCCTGGACTCGCCCCATTGCCCACTGAAGTGGAGCTAGGTTCGGCTGCCTTATGAGCACAAATTGATTAGTTAACAGTTGAGTTTCCTTGTTAGCTATCTTTGATTCGAGCTTGTTGAGAATGAAGATATTCATTATTCCACCTGCGCCAAAAATGCTGTCGAGTTTGCTCTACGCGTTGCCACCGCAACAGCGTTGACATCGCTCAAGTCAACACAAGAAAGACATTCAAGATCGTGCCAATCAAGAAATGTCCCAGACTTAGGTACGCTAGATCGTTAGGATCGGCGTTTAATGGTAAGAGGGGACCCGAATTGAAGATAGCCTCTATTTCACAGAGGATCGTTTGCATTTCCTCAAAGGTCAAATGAGCCTTGTCTACGATCCGAATCATGTGATATTTGGCAGATTTTACGGCTGCCATAAATCTCCAAAATGGGGTGCATTAAGCGAGATGAAGCTCCATGAAATTTCCAACTCGTGCAGAAAATCTTTCGGATTCTGAAGAACTGGACTTCTTGATCATTATATATGTCGTATAATTCTTGAAATGTATGAGCGCCACGAAGATGGTCCCGTTCCGAATACATGTGCGCGGGTCTATCTCTATGCGAAATGAATCACTTAAAAGCGGCAATAAAGGCTTCGGACATAAGGTCACTTACTATTTCTAGGTGGACCGCCTTCGTGGCGAAGCACACAAAAAGCGAAACGTACGCTTTGTGACTCCGCGCGTTTCCCTCAATAAGGGCGGCCCGGCATAGTCTACACCGCAGCGAGAGAAAGATCTAGAGACGTTAACTCGGCTGGCCGATAATGAGCCCATTAAGGCCTCTAATTGATTAGGTTTAGCCCTAAAACAGCCCTTATACATTTTTGTATTCCACGTATGATGGATCGCAATGATAGCGGCCAAAAGCGCTGGCGCACGAAAGCCATCGGCTTGCAAATACGCGTGTAAATTTCATGTGTGTTCACGCTTTATAATACGCTGAGTTAATATGTGTTTGCCTGACAGGAGAATTGGATGGCACACATTGAACGCGAGATTTGAATTTTTTAACCTCCCGCCAACTCGCATTAGTCCGCTTTCATCTAAGAACGGAGATAGCGATAAGATATCAGAAGCATTTACAATTTCTTGACTAGTGCTTGATATTCGCGATAGAACGCTCGCTGTTGCACCATTCTGTAAATATAATTTAAAGCGGTAGATGTTTCAATGGGGGACACGAAAGTAGATATTGCGTGCCCGGTGTGCCTTGGGTAATCTTAAACAATACGCTATGATGCGGCATATTTTATTTAAATTGGAATACTTATTTACTTAGCAAGTCATCGGTGATGCAAGGACAGGAAATGGGAGGCTACGCGGATTTTCCTTTGTTCGGGAAGATCATTATTTAAACGCTTGAAGACACTTCGGCGGTCAGTGTTTTTCATTTTAGAAATTCGGAGCTATTCCATCACCTCTTGATCAAATCACAGGGATTTAGCCCTCGCGACAATGTATCAGCAGGATTGTCGGAGGATGCGACATGACGCCAGCAATCGATTTCTGTTAGGCGCTGAATTTCATCCACCCATTGCCATAAAAATTGATCACCGCCGCAAGGGGGAGGTTATCCAGTTTAACGCAATCGTTGAGTCCGACCATAGATAAATCGGGCATTATGAGAGTTCCAAGGACTCTCTAACCTTGTTGATTAAGCGCGCCAATAGTAAGGCGGACGATAGCTCTAATCGCGGTACGAAACGGTCTTGAGTGGCGCGACGCGAGACTTTGAGTACAGTAACTTGGAATGATGGTCGTTGAGATCGAGCTTGCTGCGAAGGTATATGCAGGCTCCGAACGCGCGTTGGCTAGCGTCGCAAAATCCGTGTACTTTCACGATTGGTTGATGGTCATTGAGTTTAGTGCATCGAGGAATTCTTAGTTGATTCAAATCATCTGTATTCTGAAAGTAATCCAACGGTATGGATGTTCTGAGGGACTCATCCTATTGGATGACCAATTGCCACAAATCTTGCAAGATGAGTTTTGCGATCACAATGACCGGACTCAGAAAGCCCAGAGGATCGAACAATTTAGCGACCTCGAAAAGTATGACCCGTTTTGATACAACGTGAGTTTCTGTATTAAGTTTGCAGAGAAATTGGAACGTATCTTGGCACTGCATGCCCAGAATACGAGTCCTCAAAATTATTTCTGATAATGATTGGCATATGGTCACGATTGTCTATTTTCAATAGTTCAGGGCAGTTCGAGGCCCATTTGCTTAACTCGAATGCTCCTAATACTCCTAGCTGAATAGTTTCATTGCGAATTAGTTTTAATTCATCGACTGTATCCGCTCCGGTGAGTATATCATCGACATAAAAATCCCGAAGAACGCATGCTGAACCGCGAATTGATGAGCGTGCTGCTCAGCCAAATGCTTAAGGCACCTGGTGGCTAGAAATGACGCGAAACTGTATCGTAAGTGAATTCGTACGTATCGACATTTGCAGAGAGATCGTCGCGCCAGAGAATTCTCTGCAGGCGCGTCTGGGACGGATGCACTAAAATCTGCCGATACATTTTTATAATATAAGCGGTGATGACATGAGTGAAAAAACGGAAGCGCATTAAAATTGAGATCAAATCTTGTTGAACCCGGCCGGTCCCACTAGAAGTGCGTCATTTAACGATTCGCCAGAACTGCTGCGGCAAGATGCATCGAATACAATACGGATTTTCGATGTTTTGAAGACATAATGACGTATGATGGGGAAGATAAAACAATATTGATTCTTCCGCAATGGGTGGCTTTAAGTGTCCCAATGATAAATATTCGTCGAGAAACGCCGCGCATTGAATTTTAAGCGTATGATCGCGCTTGAAACGTCTCTCGATGCCCCTCAATCGCTTGAGAGCAGACTAACGCGAATAACCAATGTTATTTAATTAAATAATATTTGCTCTCTGACCAGAAGCTTGACTGTATATCTAGTCTGAGAATTTTGAGATACGTTGTCTAAAAAGTGATGCTCGCAAATATTTTCCTCCATTGTGTAATTATCCGATTGCGCAGAGATGTCGTCCATTTGCTTGGCACGACTAACATGTTCGTGTAATTCCGCATTGGTTACGGACGAGTGAACCTTTGAGGCGATCGATATGATGCTACCAAAATGGAGCCCAGTCGTGTTTTCTGGAGATTTGGGTGCTTGTGAAGACTTGACTTGAGCAACGCATATCAAATTCCAAAACAACTCCGCTCCGATTAAAAGATCAGTATCCGATATGTGAAATTGCGGATCGGCTAAACGAATGTTGCGCGGAAACTTAAATTTGTCCTGCTCCGAAGAAACCGCCGGAATTTTATCAGTAACCTGATCAATAACGATACGTTCAATAGCCGTGATGTACGAGTTCAGTCGCGATTGTAATTTGATTCTACGTGATTGGACGAGGTTACCGCGCCATTGACGCCGGAAATCGAGACATTTAATGGACGCGTTTCTAAATCGAGAGCTTCCAAATTTCTTGGACGAAGCTCGCTTGCGATTCGCAATCCAACAAAGTTCGACACGCCCTGCGCGAGCTGTCGCTGTTGCAGATGAGCACAATCGAGCAATCGAAAGCACGACTTGTTCGCTATTAAATGATCCTGAAGCATGAGTCGCTAGGAGGAAGGGGGGAGGAGTTGCTTTAGATGCAATTTCCTTATCGATATTGTTAGTCGATGGGTCCGGTGAGGGCATGTGAAGCAGCGTATTGTGTTTTGTCTGGCAGACCTTGTATTGACCGGAAGTGCATTTACTTGATGCATGAGAAGAGGAGCGTAAGCAATTGACGCAAAGTTTGCGACTGCGAATTTCCGCGGCCCTTTATAATACTGTAAGTGCTGAAGTTTTTGCAATAATAAATGACGTGATCTCTTTGACAGAAGTGGCATTTAGATTTAACGGTAGCCGCATACGACGATGACCGCTTAACATTTGGTTGCGATTTTGATTCGACCTTCTTTGTGGAAGTGATGCTAACCCTTGTGATAGCCTCGAGCACCTGACATCGATGAGTGATAAAAATCTAATAGCTGTTTAAACGACGGCAACTCGTTAAGGAAGTTTCCCACTTGCGTAACATGAATAAGTCAAGTTTAGAGGTTAGAATGAGGACGAGAAGATCCCAAGGCGTCGTGGGACGCTTCAATGCCTGAAGGGCGTGCAAGTGTTTCGCGGCGCCGATCAGAGATTCTTCTGAGATCGATTGCATTTTTCTTTGTCATAGTCAACAAATCCATTATAGCCTTGATGTGAGTTTGAACAATCACGCGCTTGTTGTCATATCGCTTCCTGAGAATTGATCACGCGACATCGTAATTAGCGTCCGACAATTCTAATGAACTGATTACAGCGTTTGCATCGCCGGTGAGTGACGCTCGTAGATACTGAAATCTTTGCGTATTTGAGAGCGAGATGTTGGAATGGATAACCGAATGTATCGAAAAATGGGAATCATTCTTCATATTTGTCGGAAAATGTTAGTAAATTTAACTTAGGCAACCGAATGTGCGTACTACGATCTGAATTGCGAACACTTGAAGAGGACGGAGAAAAGATGGACGTTCGCAATGTCGGTGAAGAGGAAATGAGCTCGCGAATCTTAGCGGATAACGCATAGAACGCTTCCTCGAAACCGTCTCGATCGCAGCCTTCGGACTCATCTAATGATTCTAGACGCGATTGCACATCGTTATATTCCGCTCAATAATGTTCGAGTTTCGCCTTCCGCTCTTCGAGATGAGCCACTATTTACGGACTAATAGCGGCGATTGACTCTATATAAGTTCTGATACGCGTACATGATGGTGGCGCGTTGTCGCTTAAGTATCGTCGCTTCTGATTGATCGATCTTGAATGCAAATACGAACGCGTATACACAACGGACGCGGTGAAGGGAACTTGATTGGCAACGGAGACAATGGTCTTCCTTACCTTGTTACGTACGCAATTAATTCTAGAAGAGAATGCGATAGATGCTAGATGCCTTCCAGTCGAACATTGTTGGACGGAAATGTTCCTCTCGCAGATGTTGCGCTGTTGAGGGATGACTTCCGTTGCATGTCGTCTGGATTGGGCTTTGTTTTCCATCATCGACAGGATTCCGCTCGCAAAATGTTGATTCTGTGTCAGAACATGACGTAATATGAGCCGGGCTGCGTCTCTGATGCTTAGACGCAGGCCTTGCGGCTGCTTTATTGAATTGTGTGCTGTCACTGATGCGACGCTTGCACGAATTACTTTTACTGCGATGCTTGTCTCGTCTCGATGAGATACTCTTGTCTGACTGCCAAATTATTGGTCGCCACTTCACTGAGGTCAAATACTTGACAGAATCTGGCTCGAAGGACCAAAGAAATGTTGGCGATCTTGCTGCGTGCACGATGGATTTGTGATGGCACGGCCATACGATCATCATCCAAGCGTTTCCTGCGGTATGATTACTTCGAGGGCACTTGGTCGAGAAAAATGAGATTTTCCCTGCTTTCCAAATTTTATTTGAACAAACCTCAAATGCGGGCGAACGTGTTTTACAGTAGCGGAAAGGATCTCGGTAGCGCGGTAATACTTGTCCACGAGGCGACACGTGCTGTCGACGAGACAGTTATAGCGGCCATAATGATCTGAGTGTTTTATCGATTACGCGCGACACATGCGTCGCTTAACAATCGATATCTTGTGGATTGATCGATTCTTTATCGATGTGATTAGACGATATGATTAGACGATATGATTAGACGTAAAACGATAGGGATGCCGAACATATATATAGTCATATATGAAAGCATATATAGTTATACATAACTATATTATATATATTATATAATATATATATATATATATTATATATATTATATATATATTATATATTATTATATATATTATATATATGTAGGATCATATTTGGCATATTTTGCTATATATGCTAAAATTGCAGAATGAAAGAGGACTTTTCGATTTAATTTATTCTGTTCTATCTGTCCATATTTAATATTATTTTGGGACACTGTATATATATATATATATATATATATATATATATATATNTATTAAAAATNTATAC
>NW_012130106.1:1024201-1044554 GCF_000143395.1 Atta cephalotes | reverse complement strand
ATATATATATATATTAATACACGCACGCACGCACGCACGCATCTACATGTATACATATATACTTTTACACATTACAGTGAAAAGAAAAAATTTTTTTTTAATCGGTTCAAAAGCTCTCAGTTCAAAAGCTTCCTTTCGTCAAAAGAACATCCCTAAATATAAAAAATATTAAGATTTAGAGATCGCTAGACGATCAATAGTGAACGATTCTTAAATCAAAATTTTGATTTTTCTTAGTACATGTTTGATTTGATATAAAAATGGCTTAATCCGGATTTTAAATGTGATATGTTTTTTTGATCACTGAACACGATGCATAGGCCTCCATTATGAGATACCGAGTATCATTTTAGATAAATGCTAGAAATCTATGGGCAGAATTAAAAAAAATAATTGGTCATTTTAAAGTGAATTTAATAAGCTTCAAGATAATGTTATGTAAAACTTAATTCAAATTCTATTTTTTTTTAAATGTAAAAAGTGAATAAATCACAAAGTTAAAAAATTGAGCTTCTTATACGAGATGCCCCAAGGAATCGATAATAAAACGTAAAGTAGATCAGTATTAAAAAACTTTAATGTTTTTAAAATACCAACAAACACACCCACTGTGCGCGCAAAATGAGTATATGATTGTACCTAAGACTGGTCTTCAGATAGTTGGAATCAAGCATCGCAGAAAAAGTCATTCGATATTCATTCCGATTGTTCTTTTTATCATTGTACAATAATATTTATACTTTAGCAACGATTTTTACTATGACATAGATTATTTCATATTAGAAATAAGAAATCGTAATATGGGTATTTCATATTATGGTTATCGAAAGATTTCTTATGGTTTTACGATCATCAAATTTAACTTCTGTAATGAAGCAATTCAACATCCTCGTATTTTTCTTAGTACGATTTTATTCTATCATACATGAAGAATTTATTGCCAAATATTTACATTAAATAATAAACGAGGTTTAAAGGTTCGCCTCAATGAAACTTGAAAACATCCAAATTCTAAAATCTTTTTTTGCAACGATTACAGGCATAATTTAATAATGAATTTTCAACTAAACAGTTTTCAATCCAAGAGCAATAAATTCATGGTGGAATCAATAGATAGCGTTTAGTTTAGCTGAAACGTCATCTTATCTCATATTAAGCGTCTATCTCATAATAGGGGGCTTTCTTCTAATAATTCATTTGATCCGATATATATCTTAAGAAATATATTAGGTGTACAACTTTGCTTCCGCCGTTTTCTTATAGATGGCTTTAGCGGTAAGTGGTGGTCGAAATAAATAGATCATAGAATAAACTTGGGCATCTGTCAACATAACCCCGTAGAAACATTAGTCGATTTGTGTCTGTATCATAAAGTTGTATCATAAAGTTATTCTCGATTGAAAATGTCAGTTTACGAGCCAAATTCTCGTCATTTGCGGGAGGTTTTAATTTTTTGCTTCAATATGAAGAAATCTGCGGCTGAGGCTCATCGAATGCTCTCAAATACTTATGATGAGGCCGCTATTAGTGACAGAACGTGTCGTGAGAGATTTCAATGCTTCAAGAACGGTGATTTTGACGTCCAAGGTCATGCTCTGTATTTGGTGGGACCAGCTCGACGTAGTGTATTATGAACAGTTAAAACCGACTGAAACAATCACAGGCGATAGGTATCGAACGCAATTGATGCGTTTGAGCCGAGCATTGAAAGACAAACGGCCGCAATACAACGAGAGACACGATAAAGTGATTTTGCAGCACGACAATGCTCGAGCCCATGTTGCGAAAGTGGTCAAGACATACTTGGAAACGTTGAAATGGGAAGTCCTACCCCACCCGCCGTATTCTCCAGACGTTGCTCCCTCTGACTATCACTTGTTTCGATCAATGGCACACAGCCTGGCTGATCAGCACTTCCAGTCTTATGAAGAAGTAAAAAATTGGATCGATTCGTGGATAGCCTCAAAAGATGACCAGTTTTTTCGACGCGGGATTTGTACGCTACCCGAAAGATGGGAGAAAGTAGTGGCCAGCGATGGACAATACTTTGAATTATAAATGTATAACCAGTTTTTTACAATAAAGCCTCGAATTTCGGAAAAAACAGCAGAAGCAAAATTGTACACCTAATAGCCCGATTAATGTGAAAAAATGACCAAATTTCGAGTTCAAAATCGATTTTAACAAGGTTTCAAGCGTTCAATTGATTACGTCCTTTAAATTGTAGTCTGTCCACCCAGAACAAGATCCAATTGGAATTTTCTCTGGACCTCCTATATAGTATTTAAAAGTTGTATTTAATTGGATTATAAAATGTTTTTATATAGATAGAAAAATTTTTTTATGAGTTTTGAAGTATATCGCTTTATGGTTTCGACATCTTCAAATCAAATGTCTCAATTTGACAGTAAAAAACTCTTTATTAGAAAATGAATACATAATAAAAAAATATACTACATAATATGTAGTTTATTTCAATGAATGAAATCACACGTTTTTTATGTTTTACTCATTTTATTTTTTAATAAGGAGTTTTTTATTGTCAAATTGAGGTATTTGATTTGAGAATGTCAAAATCACAAAACGATATATTTTAGAACTTGTAAAAAAGTTTTTTCTATCTTTAAGAACATTTTATAATCTATTTAAATGCAACTTTTAAAGGCTCTGTAGGAGGTCCCGGGAATTCTAACTGAATCTTGTTCTGGGTAAACAGATCTATAATTTGAGGAGAGCCCATTTCAGCGCTTGGAGTCTTGCTAAAATCTTGAACTCGAAATTTGATCATTTTTTCACATTAATCGGGCTGTATTTCTTAAGCGTATATTGTAAAGCTAAATAAATTATTGCATCATGTTCTGCGACCAAAAAATATACAGTATCACATTTAAAATCCGCATTTTTTGCATCAAACGTATTAAGAAAAATCGAAGCTTTGATTTAAAAATTGTTCACTAGCGACCTCTAAATCTTAATATTTTTTAATAAAATCTGCCCGAGTTAGTGTATAATATAAATATGGTAGAGAGCGCCACGGATCGATCAAAGTTAAATGTTCGAATAATGTAATATTCTTGGTTTATGAATTAAATTTATCTCAGATGTGCGCCGAAGCGTTCGTATTTCTAAACACAATCAATCTGAGATACTAACAATCGCGAATCAAAACGTTCGGTCATTCGTGATTAATATAATATTCGTGGTTTATGAATTTAATTGATCTCAGATGTGATTCTTATGCATGTCTGCAAGAGGAATGCCTTTATTAAATAAAAAATAAAATAAAAACAATGAAAAATTCGTAGATATAGTTCAAGAAAGTAATACAACAACCGTTGCTTCCTTCTGTTCAAAATGTGAAAAGAAAATATTTCCCGGATACCAGAACAATTTTAACTATGATTTTCGAATTCAGTAAATAAAAGTGAATAAAAAAAAAGATAAACAACAATTCCTGCTCCACAAATCGCCTAAAAAATGCACCAACTCCTTTTAAGTACTTTTTTTTTATAGCAGTTTGCAATCGTGTAGTTGTCACTTTCATAACGCGTCTCCAAGAAACAAAAATATTAATAATTATACAAAAGCACTGCAGCACATAGAACAATCCGTGTGCGAATTAATTTTAACGTTTAATCCGCCATATATTGCACGATGCAATGCTATTCAGAGAAGAAATCTTTTGATCTAAACATTAGATTTGTTTCAAACCATAGATTTGTTTCTGAGAAATAAATGCATTGTCCAGAAATAAATATTTATTTGCTTATAAATATCAATTGTAACTAAATATGTAATTGTTATACAAAAACATTAATTTATCTAAAGTAAATTTATTTTTTCAGTAATAATTGAACAAAATTTTTTTTACAAATAATAAAAAAGTGAGATATATTTTAAAATATATATTCTGTTATTACAATCAAATTTGATTATAACGAATAAATATGGAAGAAAATGTCATCAAATAATGTTTGCTTTGTTGTACTTCGACATTTTTCTTTTAGTGTAGATGGATAGTACGCGAAGGATCGCAATACTGGCCACCCAGATCACCCGACTTAACTCCAATAGATTTTTCCCCTCTGAGGGTATTTAAAAAATTATATTTATCGGGAACCAGTACGCAATCGGAAGGACTTACACAATCATATTGTTGAAGTAGTTACAAGCATATCACCGATATGATAATCAATGCAAAACAAAAATTATTGAGGCGCGCAAGACTGTGCATAAAATGTGAATGAAGCATAATTCAAACATTTATAATAATGTCATCATTTATTTTATGAATTAATTGATATCAAGTTAATTAACTGCTATAAAGTTGTACAAATAATTACGATTGTTCATAATTAATAATTTTATAATATTTATAAATTAGAAATTTATATAAATAAATATTCTATAATATTTATTTATATGAATTTCTAATTTTTCCTGATTATTTTAATGAAATGTTTAAAATGTATTTGAATGAGTTTTAATTGAATATTAACAGTTGAATATTAACATAACTCTACATAAAGAGCTACTAATTTTTGTTAATTATGATATGAAATTGGTAGCAGTTCGGAAAACTGTTATCTAACAGTTTGTGTTTCATGATAAATGTATATCAAAGCTAAAAATATTATTATAAAAAGGAAAATGTTAGTATATAACGTTATTGTACAATGCATTTGTAAAAATATCAACATCTTATATTAACATATGTAATTCTAAAATCGATATTAACAAAAGAAATGATAAGACAGTTTTCGCGTTTAGTACTTTGTTGTGACGCCCCTGAGTACGCCAAAACAGATGATTCGTTAATTTTAAATGTTTATAATTTAAAAGTTATTATAGCTTTAACATTTTAGTGTTAGAATTTTCGATTCAAAATGATCTCAGGAATCTCCTTTTAAATGTTGTTTGAATCTTTATACTCTGTGTCTATACATATATGTGTACACATATTTATAGTATAAAATACTTTTATATAGTATAAAATATTTTTTTCTTAAATGTCTTGTTTTTAATATCTTGTTTCACTGATCCAGAATTTTTTAGTCATGCAGTATAATGCAATTAAGAGTTAAAATCCTAATAATAATTGGTTTTAATGAAAAACCGATTTTTATAATAACAAATAAATTTTTCAGCAATTTTATCATAGACATAATTGGACAAAATGATAAAATAAATCATGTTGTTTCCTTGTATGTCCCAAAATTATATTTCGCAGATATTTTAATTTATGATTCATGGAATCAGCAAGTGAAAACTAAATTAAAAAAGAAGGACAAAATTCAACTTTTGTGCTCTCTAAATCACCTAAAATGCATACACTTCTTTCAATTGTTTTATCGTTACTCCAGCTGCGTCAGAAAAGTAACTAATTTGTTTCGACATGTAGAGTAAGAAAAAACGATATGATTTTTTGTGGCTTATCTAATATTCTTTAAATCGGCGTAAATTCTATTCTAAAAAAGTTAAAATGTCGCGTAATCATAAAACTCATTTTTCGACATTTTAAATAAATATGTCATCTCTGTTGTCCCTTTTTCGAGTATAACAAATGAATGAGATTTGATATGCAAGATGAGTAAAAAATTCCGGATCGATAAAATAATTCGAAAATTAAGCATTTCTGAAAGAAATGTTTTCTACAAAAGTTGTAGTTTTCTACAAAAGTTTTCTACAAAAGAGTTTTAAATGATGTATTCACTGATCTGATCAATCTGATCTTGAAGAGTAGCGTTACCAAAATCGAGTCAAGGTCGCATCGATTTTTTAAAATGACGCACTCTATTTTTTATTCCAGAATCTAATAGCTGGTATCAAGATATTTTCAAAATATTACAATGAATTATTTTTCATGAAGTACTTTTTGAGTTATGAGATTTAAAAGTTACAGTCCCACTGGTATTAGAATTAACATACGTAAAAATGAATTTTTAGTATAATATTATAATATTTAGTATAATATATAATATTTTTAGTAGTAGTAAAGATGAAAATAAGAGGAATAATTGGCGACGCCACTCTAGGTCAGACTGATGAGATCAATGAATAGAACACTTAAAACTCTACAACTTTTGTAGGAACATTTCTTTCGGAAATGCTTAGTTTTCGAGAAATTTCATTGGTTCGTACTTTTTATTCACCTTATATATAACGAGATCTGGTTTGTTATACGGCTGCTTCTTTAATTCTGTCTGTTTTTCTGATTTTTGTTCTTTGCGTTCTTTTCTCTTTCTGTCTGGTGACGTGTGCACGAATACGCATAGTCGTACATGCTCATATATAGTTATCGCGAATGTGCGATGCAAGCACATCATATGTAATGAAGCGAAATAAAGAGGATATTTATCTTTCTGGACTCTCTCTTTCTCTCTTCTTTTCTCTCTCTCTCGCAAGCGCGCGTATGAGTGAGTTACAAATATTATGAATGTAATTTTCGTTAGTATTGTGTTACATACGACAGTTTGCATTTCTCTGAGATAAGTTCGCGACATCATCTGATCTTTTTGATTTTGGTTAATGTTTCCCGATAATTTAATTTGTTCCAGAAATAGAAACGTACAGATTGATATAAATTTTATTTCTCTCTCTTTTCATCTCTCTCTCCCTCTCTTCCTCTCCCTTCCCTCCTCCCTCTCTCCTCTTTTCCCTCCTTCTCTTTTCCCTTCTTTTCTCGTTTGGAGCGTTGTACATCGTGCTGGATCAGCACAACTTTACTGAATACAAGTTGATTTTTAACAGTCACAACTAAACTCGCGTGCAATGTGCTACGCGCGTTTTCGAAAGGCATTGCGCGAATGTCTTGCAACCGAGAACGGCGGATTTATGCTATCATAACATACGAAAGAAATCGCATTTTCTGGTATAACTGCACCGGGAAGAAAAACATATGTTTGCTCGCCAACAGATCGATAGAATAATAAATGTTCGATTTTTTTGGCACAATATCAGAAGATAGTTGAGATTTAACGCATGTAAAAATGCATAATGTCAGTGTAATGTGCGGTACAAGGTATCGGTACGTATGTCGACAATCTCAACTCTCGCGGGATGCTGAATTCTGATCGCGTTGAATCAACACAGTAACCGTGAAATTATATGGTTGCAAGTTTCGCGACGATTATATCTTTCCTTCAATCCACGCGTCTTCCGTGTGATTACAAAAAAATTTATTTGGCCTGTAACGAATTGCGAAGTTACTTCCTATAGTTTTTTCATATCAGTCAAATAGCGTAAGGGCTTTAGCGTAAAGAAATCGTGAAACATGAGTTGTAGTAGGTCATCGTACAATGTTTTGGCCAATCTACAGCTACGGCTTATGTTCCACGACACAGTTACGGTTATCTTTGTGTTTAGGCTCTAACTTGCACCAAGAGATCGAAGCAGCTGCGAGCGATTTCCGTAGCAGTGCGGAGCGAATGAACTTGCCAGAATTTGAATTAGCTGATGAAAATTGTTCCTCCGGGAACCTCGAGTTCAATTCATCATACGCTCCAGTCTATAATTTGCACTTTCCTCCTCCGAAAAAGAGATTGTATATGGAAGATATATATTATTGTGCGAACGAATTTATTCATCGTACGAATTCCGCCGGAAGTAACGACGACTTCCCTGCTGACGATGGTGACGATAATGTGGTAATAGTGGAGAGCGCATGGTACTATTACAATCGAGTGCAGTCGAGTGTTTCATTGTGCTTAAGTACGCACGTACTGACCCAGAGGAAGCGAAAGGAGAGAAGGAAGGAGAGGATGTCGATTCGCCGCCGGGCGACCGTAACCGCATCATGCGGTGAGATACAACGTCCTGTTTTCAGTTAACGGCCAATAACTCTTTGAAAGTTTCGCCTTATCGACGATGGACTGGAATGGTTAATTGGATCATGCAAAGCAACGAGAGATCGTGCTTTGTGTGTGTTGTTTCCTCATTGGAGTAGTTCCGCGGCGCGACTATGCAGTTGAAGAAAACGATGCTTAAGATATTTGATCAATGTAAGTTTCATGTGAACGCGCGCACTCTTTACTGTTGCAGTTATTACTAATAATAATAATAATAATAATAATAATAATAATAATAATAATAATAATAATAATAATAATAATAATAATTTTTTCCCTCGTTTAGCTAAAGAGCGCGTCGTTCTGTCGACGTTCTAAAGTCTTAAACATCTCGAAGTTATAAATATACGTGTGATGAACGTTTAATGGTTAAAGATGTGCATTTTACATCCATTTATATGCGTAACACGAATGAGATGATGCATGATGTGCGGCAACGTGATTTCCTTCTCGTAGTAGCATGCCTACTCCTCCCCCCCCCCCCGCCCCTCCATTAAAGGCCTCCAGAACATAATAACGTAATAGCTATAAGGCACACATCGGATTAAATTATGTGACATCACAGAAAACCTGCGACTTCGCCGCGACAGATGTATATCGCATAACTCCGTATCGTTGTTATTAGGAGAAATTGCGAATGCTCGAATAATTCGTGCTATAGGTTTTCAAATTAGAAATATTAAATTTGTCAGGGTGAAAATACCTGGCATATTGAACAAAATTGTATTAATTTGAAATAAGGATATATTTAATATTTGATGGTAACATCAAATTAAATGCTTGTAAATTAATTGCTTATCAATTTAATTCGCGATTACTAGAGTAATTTTAATTGCGTTTATAGTTTGGAAAAACAATTCGGTGCGCAGTTCTAAAAAGACTACAATATGGTATATGTGCAAGTATATATATTGTATATTAGTAATTCAAGATTGAATTATTTAAAGCAATGAAGATCCAGTTTCGACCATAGGTATTTTTCTAGTATTGATTGTGTTTTTCACATATGCGATCTAAAATAAATACTTAATATTGCTCATGTATATTTAATAATTAGATTATTTGGGTAATCAAAGATTATTTTGGTATCAAAGATAACAAAACAAATATTTATATTTCGAAACCAAATGATTGCATGCATTTTAATGAAAATGACACAACTTTTAATTAAAATATAATGACAATCTCTTATTAATGTGTGAGCTAAATTCAGTTCTGTCGTAATATACGAATATCTAAAATTTAACAGCGCTGTCAATTTCAATTATATATATTGTATATTGTATTACATGTTACTGTTATATATTAGACTGCCTATATATTAGACTGACAAGGAAGACAAATTTTTTTTTAATCGGCCTCTCAACTCAAAAGCTTTCATGTCAAAAGAACACCTTTTTTAAATTTTTATTAAAAAATATGAAGATTTAAAATCGCTAGTGAACGATTCTTAAATCAAAGTTTCGATTTTCCTTACATGATTAATTTGATGCAAAAATAGCTTAATATCTGGATTTGAAATATATGTTTTTTTTGGTCGCTGAACACGATAATAATTCATTTAGCTCTACGATATATGTCTTAAGAAATACACTCGATTAATTTGAAAAAAAATGACGAAATTTCAAGTTCAAGATTGATTTTAACAAAGTTCTAAGCGTTCAATTGATCATTACTTCCTTCAAATTATAGGTCACCCAGAACAAGATCTAGTTGGAATTTTTCCGGGACCTCCTACATAGCCTTTAAAAGTTATATTTAACTGGATTATAAATCGTTCTTATAGAATAGAAAAAATTTTTTTACGAGTTCTAAAGTATATCACTTTGATTTTGACATCCTCAAATCAAATGCCTCAATTTGACAATAAAAACTCTTTATTGGAAAATGAAATGAATACATAATGAATACATAATACAAAAAAATATAGTGTGCGTGCGTTGCGTGCGCGCGCGCGCAGAAAATAAATTCTTGTGACATATAATGCCTACAGTTGCGCGCGCGCAGTATATGTCACAAGAATTTATTTTCATCTTCAAAACTAATTTTGAGGATTCATATTCAAGGAACCATTTTATTAAAATATCAATGAAAAGTCTAATAATGTTCCTTTCAGTCTATTCTATGCAATTTTTTATTTACAAGAAATATATAGAACTCAATCATGTCCTTTTCATAGCAATGCTGTGGACGATAATCAGAAATTCTATTTAATTCTATCAATACTCCGTTAATTATATACGTAACCTACTTTTTTCTAATTACAATAACTGGATGCTATATACTTGAATATTATTTTGTAATACATACGTACTTATTAAACTCTAACCGTCATCATACTAATAAATATTCTAGTTGTATGTTAAAATATTTTACCATAATAACTAGAAATTTTGTTTATTTCCATCAAAATATAATGCTTAATCAAATCTTGTTAATTAAATTTCGTATCCTATTATTAATTAAATCATGATTAATTTTTCCGAATCATGATTGCATTCATACTCATGCATGCACTCACACGAGACGAGGTTTATTCCAGCTAATTTAGGAATTTAAATTATAATAAATTTGAATTTTTTTGATTATTTTAAATTAACTTTCATTCTTTAATCCAAATTACATCAATAAAATTATAAAAATTAATATCAAATCTTTTTATTACACACAGAATAATTGTGAAAATGCGTTATGTTTATGACACATGCGATTTGTTGTGCGTCGCTTTATAGTTTGCTGAATCAATTTTTTTTGCCATGCTCTACAATAATACTATACATTATATATGCGCGTTCACATATTATACGATTGTTGACCGATCGAAAATAACATTTGATTTTGTCACTGTAAACCATAGATTTTAACTGTATACCTAGACACCTAGAAAAAAGTTGGAATGGATTCCAATCGGAATTATTTCGTTATCCTTAGAAAACACAATGTAAATCAGAGAATAATTGAATAATTTCGATCGGTATAATTATTTACATTAGGAGACCCTCTTAATGACTTTAACTTTGACATATGTTATCAAGGTCATGACTTCCAACAAGTCATCGCTCGTTATTCGTTAAAAATCATTATTAAAGAATGAAAAATGATGTCAATTGATATCTCTTTTCTACTATATAAAACAGGAATTTTCTACTTTAAAACGTACTTGACGAAAATTTTCTGCTTTAATGATTTTCCATGCAAAGCAACTTTCATTCTATCACCCCCCTCCCCTCCCTACCAAGGGGCGCATTAATTTTAACCTTTTTTTTAATTTAAACTTCGAATAAAAATTCTGAAAAAATTCTATAAGTTTAATTAGATCGAAATGAACATTTTTTGTGTCGGATACTATTTGTTTAAAGCAATAGTTTTTGAAATAAAAAATGTCAAAGCTTGAAAACTACATTTATGATTCTTTTTTCTCAGAAACTAGTCATCCAATCAGTATCAATAAAAAACAAAAATATTCGGTCAATCTTAAATTATAACAAGAATTTTATTTTATTTTGATTTGTACAATGTTATTGACAGTGAAAACTTTATTATATAAAGGCCGCGGATGCGCCTTCATTATCGTTTCGCATGAATGAGATATATCTCATTGTCATATTCCATTGTAATATTCCAAATAGATTGCGCAATGTAGTTTGCAACATTGTTATATTATACTTTTGGATTGGCATCCTCAAAAATTTGATTAATAATCTTAATTCTTCTGTGTGCCATAATCATCAATCTTAACCGATTTCCTAAATCTTATACCTTATGCATTTGAGCAAAAGTTCCAGTCGGATAAATCGTTTAAGATTCATTTAAGCTTTGAACATTAGCTTAATTTCTGAATAAATAAATGACATATTAGAACTGAAATAATTTACATTACATATTCCATTCACAAAATTATTAATTTTGACATTTATGTCAATATAAATTAATGCTAGAGAATGATTTGAAGGAACTTACTTTTTGATTTCTTCAAGAAAACTCTCACATGAGGCTGATTTAGCTTTATTTTTCTACATATTAGAGTCCTTTTTCAAGCTGAAGCTCGTTTTCGAACTTAAATAAAAAGAAATATCGAACTTAACTTTGTAATCTCCTCTGTAAAGAGGAGGCAATAGATTTCTGCTATGTATCTATGTTTTATTTATTTAAAAATTTAAAATTCAACATGTTTAATTTAATTATTCACATAAATATTATTTAGAATAAAATCTTAATAAAATTATATTTATTTGACGTTTATACTCAAAATGAAAGAATCTGGCAAAAAACGCTGGGGTCGGCTTTGTGAACCGAGTCATTATAAGCGTTAAAGTTGGAGACTTTAGAAGTTAATATATCTGTCAATCCGACTCAATATAGCGCTATGTATATGTTCTGTTTTATATAAATTCACTGCTTTAAAAACAAAAATCCATGACTTTAAACACACAAATTCTTTGCATTAGCAATGAATTTGTGTTTTTAAAGACCGGTTTCACCAATGCCGATCAAGCTTAATCTTTTTAGCGTCAACCATAGACTAACTTTGGTCTTAATTAATAGGTCGGTATTAATAATCGATGAAAATATTTCAAGACCGTCTTAAGTAATGCCTTAACTATGCCATTAACTATGCAACCCTTTGATTGGTTCGTGATTTCTTAAGATCATGCTTAAGACGGTCTTGAATATAAGATCTGACTATGAATACCGGCCTGTGAATACCGATCACAGTCTCAGGGTGCGGTCCTATGGTGCGGAATTAGCGGAATGCTCGTGATTGGTCGTAGCCGATTTCGCCATTTTCTATTGCGCAAATTTATTTCTTTTGCAGATTCCGCCATATGTGCGTGCAATGCCTGCATATGTGCGTGTACATGTACTATATATGTATATTTATAAATACTAACCTCGTTAAGCTGGTTTAATGGAGAAAACTATCTTCTACAAGTGCATGATTAATCAACATGCTGAGGCGTATTCGTATTCTCACCTGGGCGTTATGTCATCCTTATTTAACATTCAGTTTAACATTTGTTTATCATTCATTAAAAAACAAGAATAGCACTCGGATAGAATCTAAAATCTCTAAATCTCTCCTCTCTCGAATGTAAATCAAAATCAAAATAATAAGTCAGGATAATATTCCTATATGTATGTGTGATTTCCGATCCACAGGAGTTTAGTTTTCTATGTCTCATGGAGTGGAATTTGCAGATAGGCAATCAATAACAAACACCGATGTATCTAATGAAAGTGATCTACAGGAAGGCTCTTGTGATTAGTCAGTGCTGCAATTGTGCATTCCAGAAATTCCGTTCCATGGGACATAGGAAAACATATTTTAGCGGAATGGAATCGGCTGAATGAAGTCACGACCAATCACGAGCATTCTTCTAATTGCGCACCATGCATGGGACCGCATCTTTAGGGTACGTTCCCAAGGGATGTGGAACTGCGTTCGTGATTAGTCATGGTTTCATTCTATCGTTTTCTGTTGCGCAAATTTATTGGCCACAGACTCTTGCATAACGCATAATGTATAGCGCATAAGGGAATCAACCAACCAAATTTTTCTTTTTCATGGAATAGGAGAAAAGGAATGGCCGCAGCACAGACTTTCGCATAACGCACAATGCATAGTGCATAAGGAAATCGACCAATCGAAATCTTTTTTAGGGAATGGAAGGAAAGGAAAGATTCTGATTAGTTAATTCGCTTATGCACGCGTTATACGTCGTGCAAAAGTCTGTGCTGTGACTTTATTCCTTTGGCAGATTCCGTCGATGCTTGTACGTACGCGTACTGGTAGAAATGGTGTCCTCAGAAAGCAGAATTTTATTTCGTGTCGATAATACGAAGCAAAATCCTGTTTTCTGATTGGTCGTACGACGCACGTCAGATCCAATGTGAATTCAGCAATTGATCTGAAGGAATTTATTTTCTTATGTCCCATTGAGCGAAACTTGCGAATGCGGAATCAATGCGAACTATTCCGGTAGATCTAAACTAAATAAAACAGAAGAATGAAAATTTTACTGCACTGTCTGTAGTGTATGCCTGCATCGCAATATTTCATCAATGTGATCAACTTCTAACCTGAATAGTCATCAATTTCAATGACTATCACGGTTTATGAGGCAGAGGGACACTTTTTTTTTGTCAAATTTTTACTTATTTTTGTACGAAAACATATCGATGTGATAGTTTCTCGTCGGGATCTCGATATTATTTGACCTAGATATTTATTGTAATTATGCGAAAATACATCGACTAAAAATATTTTTATCAATATTTATTTTTATCAATATTATGATTTAACTGGAAAACCCAATATTATATATAATATAGTTTTAGCCACAATGGCACTTATTTAATTCCTCCACGATCACACGACCGTAATAATAATAACAATAACGTCAATAACTTCAACTTATAATCTCTGCAGAGTGTAGAATGTGCAAAATGTACAGAATCGCAGCGCTGGGAACGCTCACATTCCATGTGTGATCCCTTCTTAAAAAGTTCGATAGAATCAGATAGGAAAAAAATCTGATTGAATCGTATTTTTGGTTCGTAAATTTCAGATTACTTATCTGAAATATCTGATAGATTTTCTATATTTCTATATTTCTCTATCCTTTTTTGTCATATAGCTTATATATCGTTTTTAATCAATTTCTGGTCATGTTTTATCATAATTAATAGTATTGTATTGTTTTAATCATAATTTCATATCATTTTTAAACAAGCTTTTTATAATAATTAAATACAGTTATTATTTTCTATTATTCTTTTGTAGAATTCATATTCATATCAATTTATATTTTCACATGCAATTTATTAATTATGCATCGGAAAAAATTTACAATTTTTGAAAACACATATTGGAATTGACGGGATTCGAACCTAAAATCTACGAGATGATAATCTAGCACTCTAACGTTGAGGTATAATCGCTTGTTTGGATACTTTAGCATGTGATAGATTGCTGTAGAGACAATGTAATTATAGAGACATTTCTGGATTAAGTTACATAGATTCTTATAAACATTGTATCACGTTTATTATATACCTTAAATGTCGTTTTTAATCTTTTAGATTATTTGTCTGATATAAATTTTTTATATTTCTCTATCATTTTCATGATATAGCTTAATTATCGTTTTTAAACAATTTTTATCTGGTTATGTTTTATGAAAATTAATAATTAATAAATTAATAATTAATAATTAATAACGTCCTATCGTGTTTTTGAATTGTAAATTTCAGATTACTTATCTAAAATATTTGATAGTTTCTATATTTCTGTATCATTTTTATCAGCTCAGATATCGTTTTCAATCAATTTTTATCTGACCATGTTCTATCAAAATTAATAATATTCTTTCGTATTTTTGCTTTGCAAATTTTAGAATTTGAAATTTAATCTTAAATTTTAGAATCTGAAATTTACGATTAAAAATATGATAGAATATTTTTAATTTTGATAAAACACACGACTAAAATAATTGATTAAAACCGACATTTAAGTTGAATAATAAAAACGATACAGAAATAAAGAAAATATGTCACGTACTTTAAACGAGTTATCTGAAATTTACGATTCAGAAACATGACAGCATATTATTAATTTTAATACAGATAGACCAGATAGAAATAGATTCAAAATGATATCTAAGCTATATGATGAAAACGATATAATATTTATAAGAAATTATATAATTTAATTAAAGAATATTCCTATATGTCAGAATAAGATAGATTTTATGAAAAATTTATCGTATTCTATAGTTGACAACATAATATGACATTTAGGTTATTAAATAATTAATTACTCAATTGAATAATTTTTTTATAACATCTACCTATTTAAACATATAGGGACATTTTCGGATTAAATTGTATAGATTTGCATAAATCATTCTGTCACTTATTTTATATTGAATAATGTGACAAAGAAGCTTGTGTATACAATTACTTATTTTATTATTTAAATAAAGATGTAAAACGATATATTAACTGTTTTATTATATATATTGAAACCTGCAAAATAATTGTTCAATAATCTGAAGAATGTCATATTATATTGCCAACAATAGGATACAATAATTTTTCTATAACATCTATCTTATTCAAACAAATAAGGACATTTTTGGATTAAATTGTATAAGTTTATATAAACATCTTTTCGTTTATTTCTTATTAAATTAGATAATGCAGTGATCTAAGTGACACATTATATTGCTAACGATAATTTTTCTATAATATCTTATTCAAACATATAGGGGCGTATTAGGATTAAATTGTATTGGTTCATATAAACATTATTTCTTATTAAATTATAATAAATAATGTGATAAGATCATATAGAGAAGCTTCCGATAAGTATTCTATCGTTTATTTAATATAAGATATAAAATGATAGAAATTTATAACTTTTCCATGTCGTGATTTTAATGTCCAAAAGATTCTGATAAAAATTATAGGATTCCTATCAGATTTCTATAAATTTCTACCATTTTTTATCAAATTTTTTAAGCAGGGATATGACCATGCATTGCTGGTACCACATTTGCCTTTTGCATCAAAAATTCCAAAAAGACATTACTCCGTAGCTGTGATGACATTTCTTAATTTTTTCTTAATAAAGGTTTCAGATTCATATTTTGTAATGCAATATCTCCGCTCATAGAGCACGTAGAGAAAAAATAAAAATACTTTCACTATATATCCCGAGCGATTGCAATCGATTGAGTACACTTAGAATTTGATCAGTTTAACCTTTATTGAGATCCGATAATCTCGATCTGGCGCAACTCGCTTGTCAGTAGCCACGGTAGTGTCGCTGCGCGTCGATACCAGTATCTCCAGATTCTATTAGGTGTACAACTTTGCTTCCGCCGTTTTCCTATAGATGGCTTTAGCGGTAAGTGGTGGTCGAAATAAATAAATCATAGACGTCATACAATAAACTTGGGCATCTGTCAACATAACCCCATAGAAATATTAGTCGATTTATGTCTGCATCATAAAGTTATTCTCGATTGAAAATGTCAGTTTACGAACCAAATTCTCGTCATTTGCGGGAGGTTTTAATTTTTTGCTTCAATATGAAGAAATCTGCGGCTGAGGCTCATCGAATGCTCTCAAATACTTATGGTGAGGCCGCTATTAGTGAAAGAACTGTCGTGAGTGGTTTCAACGCTTCAAGAACGGTGATTTTGACATCCAAGATCATGCTCTGTATTTGGTGGGACCAGTTCGGCGTAGTGTATTATGAACTATTAAAACCGACTGAAACAATCACAGGCGATCGGTATCGAACGCAATTGATGCGTTTGAGCCGAGCATTGAAAGACAAACGGCCGCAATACAATGAGAGACACGATAAAGTGATTTTGCAGCATGACAATGCTCGACCCCATGTTCCGAAAGTGGTCAAGACATACTTGGAAACGTTGAAATGGGAAGTCCTACCCCACCCGCCGTATTCTCCAGACGTTGCTCCCTCTGACTATCACTTTCGATCAATGGCACACGGCCTGGCTGACCAGTACTTCCGGTCTTATGAAGAAGTAAAAAATTGGATCGATTTGTGGATAGCCTCAAAAGATGACCAGTTTTTTCGATGCGGGATTCGTACGCTACCCGAAAGATGGGAGAAAGTAGTGGCCAGCGATGGACAATACTTTGAATCATAAATGTATAACTAGTTTTTTACAATAAAGCCTCGAATTTCGGAAAAAAACGGCGGAAGCAAAGTTGTACATCTAATAATTTGAAAAATCTCTCCTTGTATTTATTGTAAGCTCTCCCGCAATTGCACTTCGCCCTCTTCCCGGTCACTTGAATTAAGGTCCATGACCGAAAGCCAGGGCATACGGACGTACAGACACGTCTGGCGTTAAAGTGCGCCCTCCCGGCACACTAACCCAGTTTGGGCCCTTTTAAATTTAAAAGGTACGTTTCGTGTATCCGTTTAGCGGAGCACAAGTTGAGGTTTCCACTTCGTCCTTCATTCGACCCCCCCCCCCCTCCCTCCCGGTTCATTAGGAGCTACAGGACGAAACGAAGTGCTTCCCGATTTGCCTCGGTCCTTCCCTGCGGCTCCCTTACGATCCGGAGCCTGTATACGATCAAATTGATCTAATAATTCGGTTCCTGAACATAATTGCGTTCACCTCCTCAACTCCATGTGGAGCTTGGACATAACACCTTCATGTAAAAGATTTAAACGCACTATTTACAGCGCCAATTCCTATTAATCCGTTTTTTCTTTATATTTTTTTATAGAGATACATAAATTAATTTTATAAAATTATGTAAAAAATTGCAAGCGTTCCCGAATTTATGAATAGTAGTGTAATAATTTATGAATAGATTTAAATTATATGTAGAAATATATTTCTATGGAAATTATTTGTATTTTATAAATATTCTTACAGGTATTTAAAAAATTGTTTATGTAATCTTAAACATGTGAATGTTATATGAAAAAATAGTAAGGAAGACCGGAGTCAATTGAATATAGGGGTAAGTAGAATAATCGAGACTACATTAAAAACAAAACACACGAGACACGTGTCTGAGCACGCAGTAGTAACTTTCGCTAAATCTGCCATAACCTCTTGTTGCGAATACATCTATGATAGAAATTATGCCACAATTTTAAAAAATCGAAGTAAATGTTTTTATTCTTAAAGTTTTTGTTTTACAAAAACTCGTATATGATTGTCTAAGATATTTGATTTCTATTTAGATAGTAAGTGTAAAGTCCAAACTTTTTTTTATATGTCTTTGTTATTGTATATTGTTAATGTTTTTAAAAAATGAATGGATGGGGATAGTAGACTAACCACAGCATGGAACTCATAGTGACTCATTTAGTGACGACTCTTATAGTACTTACAAAATTTTATTTCTTTAAAGAGATTTTCCTCAATAGTAAATGTTACAAGTTTAGTTCCCTCATATCCAAAATATCTCGAAAAATAGGCTTATTTGTGTTTTTGCACGAAATGAACAAATTTTGCAAAAAGAAGTATTGTTTTGCCCTGCGAAGCGAATGTTTGTGTTTAAAATATATTTTTATAAAAGATTTATTAATATGTAGATGTAACTTAAAAGATGTAACTTAAAATACATTAATCTTTATTTTAATAATCTTAATCGAATTACTTCGGGGCTAGTTAAATCAGATGGAATGCATTAGAAAAATACATTTTTTTTCATATTAGTTAGTCTCTCCTTATTATTAAAATATTATTAAGTAGTCAAATGTATGTAGTAACTGGTGTATTAGGTGTACAACTTTGCTTCCGCCGTTTTTTTCCGAAATTCGAGACTTTATTGTAAAAAACTGGTTATACATTTATGATTCAAAGTATTGTCCATCGCTGGCCATTACTTTTTCCCATCTTTCGGGTAGCGTACGAATCCCGCGTCGAAAAAACTGGTCATCTTTTGAGGCTATCCATGAATCGATCCAATTTTTTACTTCTTCATAAGACCGGAAGTGCTGGTCAGCCAGGCCATGTGCCATTGATCGAAACAAGTGATAGTCAGAGGGAGCAATGTCTGGAGAATACGGCGGGTGGGGTAAGACTTCTTATTTCAACGTTTCCAAGTATGTCTTGACCACTTTCGCAACATGGGGTCGAGCATTGTCTTGCTGCAAAATCACTTTATCGTGTCTCTTGTATTGCGGCCGTTTGTCTTTCAATGCTCGGCTCAAACGCATCAATTGCGTTCGATACCGATCGCCTGTGATTGTTTCAGTCGGTTTTAACAGTTCATAATACACTACGCCGAGCTGGTCCCACTAAATACAGAGCATGACCTTGGATGTCAAAATCACCATTCTTGAAGCGTTGAAACCACTCACGACACGTTCTTTCACTAATAGCGGCCATAAGTATTTGAGAGCATTCGATGAGCCTCAGCTGCAGATTTCTTCATATTGAAGCAAAAAATTAAAACCTCCCGCAAATGACGAGAATTTGGCTCGTAAACTGACATTTTCAATCGAGAATAACTTTATGATGCAGACACAAATCGACTAATGTTTCTACGGGGTTATGTTGACAGATGCCCAAGTTTATTGTATGACGTCTATGATCTATTTATTTCGACCACCACTAAAGCCATCTATAGGAAAACGGCGGATGCAAAGTTGTACACCTAATAAATATTAATTTAAAAATATTAATTTCATTTGCACACTGTAAATTTAAAAATGCATGCAAAGCTATTACAATGAGTCTCAAAATTTCACGTAATTTTGTAATTATGCACAAAAATTGTTTATAGTATTAAATTACAATATCTTGTGCATAATAAAAGTATTATTGAATATTGGCAAGTGAGAGACACGAGATATCTTACTCGTACCAGTAATAAATGTGTGAGACATCACGTCTAATTACGCTTTGTTTCTCAATTGTATGCCTTATATTAAGAATAAGAATATCGGAGCCGCCCCCCCCCCCCCTCCCTCCTTCTACTACTTTCTCCTTTCGCAC
>NW_012130106.1:1013891-1024066 GCF_000143395.1 Atta cephalotes | reverse complement strand
TCCTTGTCTCCTCCACGTTTCTAATAACACGTACGTGTTCGGTATGAGTGTGTAACGCGTGTCTCCAGGGAATCATTCCTGCCGGTGCATATATGCAATTATCATATCACGTCACAGAAACGGGGGCAGGAGTCCAACTTGTGAGTAGCGATTGCTGTTAGTAATACACAACTCTCCGAGTTCCTAGCAATCTCACGGTTGCATCTTGCCGTATACTTTCATTCGGACTGGGCTAATTTTTGGGCTAGCAATTTTTAATAATTAATAATTCGTTAACTGTTGCGAAAATAAAAAAAAATAAATAGAGGACTTCCCGATCCAATTTAGTCTGCTTTGTCTGCATATAAAAATAGTCTCAAATATTCTGAGATATGCTGTATATACATATACAGCATGTCTCAGAATATTTGAGACTATTTTTATAATAAAAGTTGTAGCGTCTGTTCTAACGAGTACAATGATGCATAACAAAATTATTTTAAGTTAAATAAAATTATACAAGTTAATTATACATATTGGTTTAGTTTTGCATTTATTACCTTTTCATTTTTGGCCTTGCAGTGTGGCTTTCAACTGTCGCATTGAAATGACAATGTATTAAAACGTCAATTGTAATAAGAGAAAAAAAGTAATATGTAACTAGTAAAATGTCAGATTTCCTCTTTTTTCATGACTAAGAGATAGTAACCCTAATCAGAGGCAAAGAGTAATGCTGTTCATAAATCGAGGACAAAAATCGCACGTCATCGTGAGGAACCTGTCGTTTCTCATAATCTGCCAACTTATGTAATAAAATAGCAACAGTTACCTTGGCCAATGCAAATACGTGATGTTATATATTCGTCTTGACTATTGCAATTGGTATAATAATGCACCACAATAAACTTGCTTGAATCTTTTGTTATCAGATCAGATGCATTGCATAGTTAAAACGAAAGAAAATAAGAACATTAGAATCTCTTTTATCTGTTTTTACTATTTTTTAATCTGTAAGGATTTTTGTCTTTTATGAAATTTATGAAAATGAGTTATAAGTGTGTTTTAGAATGAAGACTTAAAATTTTTAATACATGTGTGCATTATCCTAACTAATTTTGATATCTGAAAGTGAACTTTCAGAATTACAATTTATTATTTTTTTTAAACAAATTCATATAGCTATTGCAAAATTCTATTTCTAATTAGTTATCTAAGTATGTACTTTTTGTTGTGTTCAATAGCTCGAATTTCTATGAAACTTAAATATAAACTTCATCCACCTTTTGCATATTTTTTTTCATTTTCGAGCGAAAGTACGCAATAATGCGGTAAGATTTGATCATCGATGAATTAATTCATTGTTGTTTTTGAATGAGAGTTGTTGATATAATTATCTGCCAACATATAAATAAACAGTTTCATCGATAAATGAAACGCATAATACCGAGAATGAGCTAAACGTGCAACGAAAATTCCATTTTGAAAAATTCAAAGATTGTAGCTCGCATTCGCAAGACTTATCATTAATTGAGAACTTTATGATGATATTAGCATTGTGTAAATCGACAGCGAGACGAGCGTGTGTTTATTTTTTCGTGGAATTCCGCATTTATTTAAACGCGCATGAATTTTCCGTGTCTTGTTTCTCTTCAATCGCCAGATTTATTTTAAGCGCGATTACGATTGGCGCAACGATCGCTTTCGAACTACATGTATGTTCACATATAGCTTATCGAAGTGCTTCTACGTTGAAAAAGGCGGATCGTCGAACAAATGATATTGAGAAAAATAGCTGCGCTAGCGCTACTGCGAGCCACAGCGAACGCACATGTCAATGCGCGTAAGTATGTGGGATGTATCGTTTCAATAATATATACATGCATGGACGTACCTAGGGAAGTGGTTTTGGAGCTTCAAATCCCTCTTCCCCCCCCCCTCTGAAATTTCTTATTAATTATTTCATTTTGAAAATGATCTCATTAAGGCATATCCCGATAGCATACATCCAATCATATCGGTCGATGCCTAGTAATTTTTCACTATTTTACTAAAAAGAATATTTCATTTTAAATTAGTGACGTACTCTATCAAATCCCTCTTTTTCATTTGTATTTGTAGAAACATATAAATGTACCTTTTGTAAGTTTTTGTTGTCATATAATATTTTTTTTCTCGTTATAAGACCTTATAAGTAATTTTTAATTTTTCGTTAGTTCAAGCTTTGGCAGAATATGCGATACATAAGGAAAATTTTTGTAAAATTTTTGACTCTAAAAACAGAATATATGCTGATTGGTATATTCAATACTACAATTGCTTATTGAGCGCTCTTGCATTTGCTTGGTCTATATTTTTATAATCATTTTTATAATTATTTTATGATCATTTAATTTTGATACAATATAGAATAAGAGAGAAAAAAAGAACATTATTATTTATGTATGTAGTATGCTTGTTCTGCTCATACAAAACGTTTAAAAGTTATGTAATGTTTGTAATAATAATAACAATAACAATATTGATGAATTAAATAATTTATGAATTAAATTTTGGTTATGGAAAATTTAGCGTACAAAGCTTTGGAGAGATTTGGAACTGAGGTATCTTTTTATTTTAAATGTGTTGACGACATCGCGACTGCTATTTCTAATCACTTAATTGAAGAACTTTTAGAGGTATTATATTTAACTCTTTTCATTCAAAGTTGCAGTTCATCTTGGAGGTTAGTTGTGACCGGTTGAATTTTTTGAATGTGACGATTATTAAGGCGAACAGAACATTAGAATACATTAGAATTTAATATTTATCATAAATTAACTTTTTCGGGATGATATCTCAGTTTTTTGTCTCTTCATCTTCTTTCACAAAAGAGAGATGTTCTTATAAGCATGAACAGAACTTTTTTACTATTTCATCTAAAATATCATAGGGATAATTTCAATTTTATTATTAAGACGTTTTTGAATAATGACTATTCTATTAAGTTTATTTTTGAAACAATCAATTTACGATTAAGATCTCTTTTAAAACGTAAGACGCTTAAACAAACAGATAAAACTAACATTGACAATAAAACAATTTCATAGTTTATCATCCCTTTTTTGCCTTGTATTATGACAAATTCAAGAGCATTATCAAAAATCATAATGTTAAATTGTCTTTCTTCAGTTTGACAAACTTGAATTATTAAAGCACAAAAAGACGTTCTTTCTCATGAGTCAAAGAAAAATATAGTTTATAAGATTAATTGTAAAAGTTGCAATGCCTCTTATGTTGGACAGACGAGCCGAGAAATTAAAGATTAGAATTAACGAACATAAAAACGATTAATAAAATTAATGAAAAAAATGGTAACTTGTCTGTTATTTCTGAACATAGATTGCAATCTGAATATGATTTTGATTGGAATAATACCAAAATTTAGGTAATGAGAGATATATTGGAAAAAGATTAGGTTAGTCTGAATATTATGTTTAATATTAAAATGTAGAAAAATGGCCTAAATTTGAAATCAGAAATCACGGAGTTCTTACATCATGCTTACACGAACATAATTAATAAATTTTAATAATTTTTTTTTATTGATGTATTTATACTTAAGCGGCTATCTATATTGTTATTTTTTAATCCGATGACTTTTGATAATATTATTGTTTCCTCTCTTAGAATATTTATTTCTTAATGTTCTCTTACATTAGTTGACTCTGCTTTGACACTACGAACATTATGTTTCTTTCAAGAAATTTAATATAATTTTATATCTATTAGATGTGGGAAAAAGTTCGTGACGTTTTTTCCGTTAGATGGCATTAAAAAACCGCCACGAACTTTTTCCCATACTAATATTTTTGTGATTTCAATTTATTTAATTTATAATATTGTGCAGTTATGGTTTGCAATAGTAAATCTCTTTAAAGATTGATTATTCTTCTTTTTTAGTTCTGTTTGTTCTTTTTAATGATTATTTCTGATTTAGCTTGCACTTAGCTAATCAACTAACTGACGGTTACATACACTCCAGACATGGGAATATGTTAAGACTTACTTGCTGCACTCGATTTCTACGTTATGAACATTAGATTGTGAACAATTATTACTATGATTGGAGACTGCTGAAGATGGCTTGAACATAGTCGAAACATTTAGTTTGATATTTTATGTAATAGATCAGTAGATACGATCGAAATATATGTATTTATGATATTTATCGCGTATTAATGCTATTAATTGCCCGTTTTTTATTTGTATCTATTTTTTATTTGTGTTAATTGTGTTTTTATTTCAAAAGCCAATTTGAATTAGTTTTAAATATTTTGTTTGTAGTAGCTGTATTGCCTATCCTTTCTTTAAAAAATAAATAATAATTACAAAAATTTGATATACAAAATGTAACATTTTTCCTTTTTAAAATGAGATACGAGGAGATATTTAAAGCTGTAAAAGGAATCAAATGATATTTATTAAAAATTGTTGTATGTCACAACAACGAAATTAGTGCAGTTGGTAACGTTCTTTACAGTACAATCGCAAATTCTTTTTTTTGTTCTCATTCCAGTTGGCGCATGTTACATCCGAGGAATATCCCTGAGTTAGAAAAACCCTCTCCACCGAAAAAATTTCACGATCGCTCTTGTATACATGTCTTTCTTCCTAAAATTCGTCTGTTTGACGTGAATTTAAACGATTTTCGATTACGCTTGTACGGTCACGTATGTACAGCGCAGCGATGCAATGCGACACGGCGATTGACTCGATACAATATTTATGTTTAAGGTCAGATATTCATAATCGGATCTTATATTTAAGATCGTTTTAAGCACAATTAAGATGTTATGAATCAATTAGATAGCAGCATTTCTTAAGATAGTCTTAAAATAAAAATGAATTATGAATACCTACTAAAAGTTCGTTCACATGATATAGTTTTTTTGGCCGTTCTGATAACTTTATCGAATCGCTGTAAATTAGTCCGAATCTGATGCCGCGTTCAGACAATATGGTCACTTTGCCATATATCTATTCTCCCGTATGCTCAATCAATTTTTCTTTTATTATTCAATCTTTCTCGCAAAATGGATATGTTTTTCATTGCTCATTCATACTCGTCATTATAAAACAATTAATAGAAAATATTGGATTCATACAATTGTAAGTTAGAGATCTCATTTGGGATGGTATCAAACAATGACATAAAGATAAATTAAAATTTTTAATATTTCTAAATATTAATATCTATATCTCTTTCCATGCAGATTTCTTTATATTCTTAACTTTATAATCGTCCATAGTTTTATCTCATATTGCAAGCCTTTTTGCTATTAGATTTATTAAAAGTTCAGAATCTATTGGGGTTTTCCGACACAAATATAACAGTAAGACAATGAATCAATGTATCCTTGTTGTTTGCCAACATTGAACAAGAATAAAACGATTCACTGTTACCCTTTGTATCCTAGAAAACTGCCCTCTATCTTTTATTTTGCATAATAGTAATATATGTACAAGCATAAAGTTGTATACCGCGAATTAACACGGATTCATCAAACAGCTAACTGAGATATTGTGCTTTACTATAAAAAAACGGGATCAATAAAAAAACCATATCGTCTAAACGCACCCACTACAATATATGTGCTTACAATATATATGTAATATTAACTGTCTGTTTTCTGTGGCTGAACTAATGTATACTTTTAAAATTTAAAGTAAGGTAGGTACCCAGATAGCCAAATGTGCTGAAGCATATGATAGAAGTGGCAAGCCTTGTCAGATTTGTTTGCTGCTCCTGTACCGGATCTAGTACAGCATATGTCGTACAGAAATTTACATGTTAAAAAATTATGATTTTAATAATAAAACGTATTCGAATAAATATTAACATTGTTCTGTTAATGATATTATTCAAAATATTATTGAAATTAAAGTTTTAACGTGAAATATTGCATCATGATTATCAAGATTGATGTCAGCACAACTATTCGTATTGGTGATGGATAATCAAATCGACATATTCACAACATGAATGTCACCTTTAAAAGAGGCATGCTTTTCAAGAAATTTGATGTTAATAAGTAAGAGGCAACGCTAAAATACATTTGTATTTATATTTCTTGCATTTCGATAAATATTAATTAATAAGATCGGTACACAGAATTATACTTATCATGTCGATGAGATGTAGAATATGCTCTGTGGCCACAATTTCCCGGGTGGGAATGCAGGAGAAGGGAGCTCCCGCCAAAATTTATTTTTCATGCAAAGCGACGATTTAATAAATCATATTCATTAAAATCACAAATGAAGTATTACACACGTGTTTCAAATTTGCACGCTTTTCGTATGCGTGTGTGGCTACGGAGCATGCGCATGTTACGGAATATGCACATATTGCCATGGAACATATTCACATCGTTTCATCTCATCGATGTCACATTAACTGGAATTCATAGTCAGATATTTAAGACCGTCTTAAATACAGTACATCTAAGATGTCATGAGCCAATCAAAGGCATTAGTGACTTAAGATATACTTAACACGATCTTAAAATAAGAACCGACTATGAATATTGGCCATTAAGTTTCTTAATCCAAATAATCGTCAATTTTAACGATATTTTGTTTCGTAGGACAAGGCGACAATTATTTCTGCCAGATTATTTTGTTTCATGCAAAAACGCATCAAGTGAGTCTAATTTCATGTGGAAATTAGAGATGAGTACCGTATTCTGTATAACTGCCTTATTTCGATTCCCAAATTATGCGAAAAACGTCTTTTGTAGTTTACAAACTGTTCCAGTTGATAAACTACAATATATAATCATTGATAAACTATATAATCAAACTATATAATATTGTAAGTCGCAAATAAGAAAATTAATAAAATATTTTTTTGTAAGTGCTTCTCATAACAACTTGTTTTATTTCATCTATCAAAATCATAACAATATCAATTATAATTTCTTTCTTTTCTATTATATGATTTCTCATATGTATTTTTTAAATATGAAATCAAAAGATTGTATAATATCGAATATGGATAAATCAATGCATCATTATCGGATAAGATAATAATTAAACTATTGAAAACGATTTATCGAAATATTAATTATGTGATCGATGATGTATTTATATTTGTAAACACAAAAATAAATCAGCGCCCGAATTTTATTGATAAATTTCATACTGTCATTTTTTAATCGATTGACTCGAAATGGTTCCGAATTAAAAAGAATCACTGCAATTAACTTAATTCTTGATTAACTTACCAAGTGACTATATTATTATATTAATGTGGATAATATTTGTAGTTTGTTCGGAGCACATATATGCTTTATCCTTATAAATAAATTTATTCTTCAGAATTAATACTATATTTATTGGAATATTTTATAGTTTTATCATAAAAAATTGCTTTTGGAAAACACATATTACTAGAAATGCTATATGTAGAAAAATTAAAGTTAGTGAAATATATGAATAGAAATAATTTTCATTTTAGAGCCTTCGGACTAAAAAATTTAGTTCAAATACATTACATTACACTATTACGTTTTGCTGCAATATAGCAAAAAGCGGACATCTTAACATTGTTGGAATTTCGCAACAATGATTCAGCAATGTTTCGCAACCACCATTGCAATATTGCAATGTTTCTGCAATTTTTCTGTGCTGTATGGGACTTAAAGTGAACTTTCTAACAGAGGCACAAATCGACACAGATAAATCGACAAGAGTCATTCTTATCTTTGTTTCTTACTGATTTTTGAACAAGAATGACTCTTGTATCAATTTGTGTCTCTTACTGAAAATATTTTAAATACTGCTGCAACATTGTATTGCAATATGCAACATTGAAATGTTGCAGCAATGTTGCTACAAGTTTCTGTGCTATACGGGATTATTTAATAAATTTTACTACGAATGTTAAGCTATTTCTATACTAGGTTCACATCAGCTGCAAGACTAGGCCTTTTATTATATCAGGTTTTTTAAAGAGGTTATGGCATGACAAAGCAGTGGCGAAGTATTGTAGCGCTGGCCAGTATCGTAGCATTCGTGCCGCTGATGGAAAATTTTTACCAAAGTAATTTTTGCATTATTTGTTTAAAAAAAATCTAGTTTCTGGAAAAATATCGGCAATATATAATTGTATGTAAAAATATACACAATTATGTAATAATGTTATTATATAATTACATACTATACATACACATTACATATTATACACACATTACATATTATACAATTATGTAATTATATGTTATAATTATATAACAGTAATTTTTTCTACATTTCTCTAAACTTTATTTGTTCTAAAACAAATAATGTGAAAATTGTCTATCTATTCTTTAATTATTATTGACGACTCCCCCCTTTATATCATTATTATTATTATTATTATTATTATTATTATCATTATTATTATTATTACACTAAAAAATAATTTCTCAAAAAATGTATGAATATATGTGGACATATTTCATATTACATATGTTTATGAATATTTATATGTATTAAAAGTTTTTAATATAAAGAATTTGGCGTCTCTAGACAAGCCAAATTTACTAGCGTCAAGTTTTTTTACATAAAAAACTTTTTTTTTAATTAAATGTTCTTATTTTGATGTATTTTTTATATTAGAGGATGCATCATTTAGATTGAGTTAGACAATTACATGTGTAATATTATTATATTTTAAATAAAAAGTTTAAATATATATATAGAGGAAAGACCTCTATTATGAGATGTCGAGTTCATTTTAGATAAATGCTAGAAATCTATGGACAGAATTTTGAAAAATAATAGGTCATTTGGAAGAGAATTTAATAAGTTGTAAGATAATGTTATATAAAATTTAATTCAAATTTTATTTTTTTTTTTTGAAAATTAAAGAAATGTAAAAAGTGAGCAAATCGCAAAGTCAAAAAATTGTGCTCCTACTATAAGATGCCCCGAAAAATCGATAGTAAAAGTATATTAGTATTGCAATTAAAAAACTTCATTTAATATTTCTAAAATACAAACAAATACAGCGTGCGCAAAAAATGAGCATGTGATAGATTATACCCAGAACTCATTTTCAGGTAGTTCGAATCAAGCATCACAGAAATAGTCATTCGATGTTCATTCTGGTTTTTTTTATTATTGCACAATAACATTTACACTTTTTTTACTATGATATGGATTATTTCATATTAAAAATACCCTGGGTATCTCATATTACGATTTCCATGTCTTATGGTCATCAAATTTAACTTCTATAATTAACATATCCCGTATTTTTCTATTAGTATGATCTTACTTTATCACTACATGAAGAATTTATTTATTACATCAAATATTTATTTATTTAATAATAAAGATTTAAAGGCTTATCTCAATGAAATTGGAAGACATCCAAATTCTAAAATCTTTTTTTACAATGACTACAGGCATGAACTTTCTACTAAATAGTTTCCAAGAGCAATAAATTTATGATAGAACCAATAGATAGCGTTTATTAATTTAGCAGAAACGCTGCTATCTCATTTAGGCGCCTATCTCATAAAGTTCACAGAACTTTATGAGAAGAAAATTAACAATTTTTGTGGTAAAAATTTACCTTTACACAACTCATCCTAAATGATTTTTCACCGATTTCGATGTTGATCTTGATTTTTAAGGAGATCAAGATCATTAATCTTTTTCGTCGCTCGTATTCATTACAAAGTTATGAACACAATAATTTTTATCGCTTCAGGTGAAAGTCGTGCGCCCCCGAGCAGGGAGAGAGATGGAATAGGAGTCACTTTGTATAGAAAGTCGTGTGCTTCTTGACAGGGGGCAAAGCAACTACCACTTCATCTCCCCCCCTACTTGGGGGGCGCACGACTTTCACCCGAAGCGACTCCCATCCCACTTTTTCCCCTGGACTTTCAGCTATTATTATCCCATCTCCTTCCTTTGAGGACTTACGACTTTCATCTTCCTCTGTCAAGGGAAAATGCTGCTGAAATATATACCTTATGTTTAAAAATTATGTACTATTCGTAAAAATTCTGTTCATATTATAATTTAATGAATAACGAGCGATGGAAGAAATTAATATCCTTGATCTTGAAGGTCATGATCAACATCAAGGTGAGAAGTCATTTGGAACGAGCTCCACATATATACACATATATATATATATATATATATATATATATATATATATA
>NW_012130106.1:1010726-1013338 GCF_000143395.1 Atta cephalotes | reverse complement strand
CCAATTTTTTGCTTCTTCATAAGACCGGAAGTGCTGGTCAGCCAGGCCGTATGCCATTGATCGAAATAAGTGATAGTCAGAGGGAGCAATGTCTGGAGAATACGGCGGGTGGGGTAGGACTTCCCATTTCAACGTTTCCAAGTATGTCTTGACTACTTTCGCAACATGGAGTCGAACATTGTCATGCAAAATCACTTTATCGTGTCTCTCGTTGTATTGCGGCCGTTTGTCTTTCAATTCTCGGCTCAAACGCATCAATTGCGTTCGATACCGATCGCCTGTGATTGTTTCAGTCGGTTTTAACAGTTCATAATACACTACGCCGAGCTGGTCCCACCAAATACAGAGCATGATCTTGGACGTCAAAATCACCGTTCTTGAAGCGTTGAAACCACTCACGACACGTTCTTTCACTAATAGCGGCCTCATCATAAGTATTTGAGAGCATTCGATGAGCCTCAGTCGCAGATTTCTTCATATTGAAGCAAAAAATTAAAACCTCCCGCAAATGACAAGAATTTGGCTCGTAAACTGACATTTTCAATCGAGAATAACTTTATGATGCAGACACAAATCAACTAATGTTTCTATGGGGTTATATTGACAGATGCCCAAGTTTATTGTATGACGTCTATGATCTATTTATTTATTTCGACCACCACTTACCGCTGAAGCCATCTATAGGAAAACGGCGGAAGCAAAGTTGTACATCTAATATAGTGCTCATTATAGTATAAAATTATATTGTATATAATTATATCTAATTATATATATTTTTATATATAATTTTATATGATTTTATACAGTTGTAAATATAATTATACATGAAAAATTTTTTACCGGGAAAATAATATCTAAATTAAAATTATGAAGCACAATAATCTATTTGTACAAATATGTACATAGCTGTTTATTTTTCTGACAGTCTCTTATTAGAGATTTTTAATACAAATATTTCTTTTATTTGGAACTTTATCTAATGAATAACACGCTTTACGGAACACAGCCAATATTTTAGATGATATATATTAACATATTTCTTTAGATTCATATTGATCCCTTTTTCCTTCGCAAACGTAAACACTCGTTCTGACTCATCTCCGAGTCATGGTCATGAGCACGCAAATTCAAAAATCCATTACATCACTTTGCTCACACAAAGCGCTCAAATAATGAATCAGGCTATCAGACCGACTTTGAGAGCGCTGTAATCTTGAATCAGACTGCGGCCCTACTTATTTACTTATGTATAGGGTCTTTCAATAAGGACGTTCGAAATTTGTTAGATCATACTAGCCATGTTGTTAAAGTGACATCTGTCAAATTTGTTGTGAATTGTTTAGTAGTGTATGGCAAATCACCATGGAAGGTCATAGTGTTGAACAATGTGTGCAAATCATAAAATTTTATTATCAAAATCAGTGCTCCGTTCGAGAAACGTTCCGCGCATTAAGTGATTTTTATCCTCGCCACAATCATCCTGCCAAGTCGACTATTCGATGTTTAGTGGTCAAATTCGAATCAACCGGTTCGATAAATAATCAGCCAACACCAGTACGCCGAAACGCAAGGTCTGCTGAAAATATCGCTGCTGTGCGTGAGAGTGTACGGGAAAATCCGAGGCGATCAATTTCTCGTCGTTCACAAGAACTTGGCCTTTCTGCGACTTCAACTTGGTGAATTTTGGGTTGGGACTTGGGTCTGCACCCCTATAAAATTCAACTGACCCAGAAACTTAAGATAAACGACCATAGATAAGGTCGCTGATTGGGTTCTGGAGCAGTTGGAAATTAACCCAAATTTCGCCAAATAAATCATCTTTAGTGATGAGGCCCATTTTTGGATGAATGGAACAAGCAAAATTGTCGAATTTGAGACGATACCAATCCACACCAGTTCCAAATGCATCCCGAGAAAGTCACTATTTGGTGCGGCTTTTGGTCTGGCTGAATCATCGGTCCGTACTTCTTCCAAAACGAAGCGAGCGTTGCCATAACCGTCAACGGCGAGCGCTACAGATCGATAAGCAACTTCTTGTGGCCTAAAATGGATCATATGGATACCGATAACATGTGGTTCCAACAGGATGGCGCTACGTACCACACACCGCATGCCACGATGGACATTCTGCACGAGCGATTTGAGAGCATGGTTATCTCGCGCGGCGGCGACGTGAACTGGCCACCGAGATCGTGCGATTTAATGCCTTTAGACTTCTTCCTTTGGGGCTGTCTTAAATCGCAGGTCTATACGAATAAACCGCAAACAATTAATGCTCTCAAAGCCAACATAACAAATGTCATCCAGCAAATTCAGCCAGATTTATGCGAGAAAGTCATCAAAAATTGGACCGCCCGTATACGTGTCATCAAGCGAAGCCGCGGCGGACATTTGAGCGACGTTATATTCCATAGTTAATGCCATAAAATATTCTTTCAAATAAAAAAAAAATTGAATGGATATCTCACACACAACTTGCTTTATTTACATTTAAAAATTAAGCGTCCTTATTGAAAGACCCTATATATTTACCTATCTACATATTTTATCTGTCTTTATATTATATATATTTATTTTATATATATATATATATATATATATATATATATATA
>NW_012130106.1:996062-1010706 GCF_000143395.1 Atta cephalotes | reverse complement strand
ATATAGTATATACCTATCTACTTATCTATCACTAACATGAGTTACGTGTTTTCATATCTACATCATCTTCATTTATCTACTTTATTTATTTGATGAGCTATGATGCTTGTCCACTTATCTACATCATGATGTCATCTATTTATTCACCCTGTTATCTATAAACTTTTCTATATTTTTTCATATTTCTTCTATGTAATATGCACAATAAATACAAAAATTGAATTAAACATGTTCAAAATGCGTGGTAGCATTTTGCGTTAATTATCCCCAAAATTATCACTAAAAGTTATGCAGGAGGATGATAATAAGCAAAAAGAGCAGTTATATCGCAAACGCCATGTAATATTCGTATAAATAGATTGAATGAGGACGTGATGAATGAGTTAAAAGAGATTGCTCGATGTATTAATGACTTATGTTTTACGTAGAAAAGGACAAAAAAGAGTGCAATAATGAGTTAATATACTTAGAAAGATATTACAATCTCTTTAATTACTTTTAAATATCATTGTCTTTATTATTACATTTATTATTATTATTATTATCCTTTAAATATGAATATAAAATGTATAGTTGCTAATAACAAGAATTTAGCAAAAATTTATAAAATCCATCGGAAAAGGCATAAAAAAAGTGTCGAGTATATTTTGCAATATCTTTATATAAAATCATTGTAAATAAATTCAAAAAACGTAAAAAAAGAATAAAAAAATAATATTAAAAAGGTGAAATTAAAATGAAATGTTTTTATGCAAATATATTGAAACAAAGATGTTTAAAACATGAAAAACCAAATTTATTTTATTAAGGTAAATATTCCAATTAGTGATAAAGTTACCTTATAACGAAAGAGAAATAATAAATTATTTATACGTATGTTATAATAACTAAATACATAAAATTAATTTCTTTAAAAGTTAGAAGATTTAAGATCACGATAAAATTAAATTTTCTTATTTTCTTAGAAACTCTTAATTTATTTATTAAATCTTTGTAAACATTGTTTCTGTACCATTTAATAACACATGTAAATTTGAAATTGTTCCAATTTGCAACGCATGTTAATCCATATTACTGATAGATGGTACAAACACAACGTTTCTATTATTGACACATCGTAGCCAGTAGGAGTGTTCTTATTCTCGTGAAAAAAAATGTCTCTGAAAGTTTCGCTATAAATGTCTGAAAAATGTTTTTCAGGGATTATCAATAACATTCAAAAACTTTCTCAAGGAATTTCAGATATTATCATTTCTCTAAATCATTTCTTTATTTTCCGATTTCTCTAAAAATGATTTCCAAGTATCTGAAAGTCTCTGAATTCCGCTAAAATTCGGGAATTCAATAATGTCTCTAAAGATATAGAATTTTTAAATGTCTAAAAGTTGCTGAATTTTACTGAAACTTGGGAATTCAGTAATATCTTTGAAGATAGAATTTTCATAATTTTTTACTTTTCAAAGATTTTCTGCGAAAATCTCTGAAAATCATTTCCAAATGTTTATAAGTCGTTGAATTTCGTTGAAATTCGGAAATTCAGTGATATCTCTGAAGATAGAATTTTAATTGTAACTCATTTTTCAGAGGCTTTTAGAGGATTCTTTTGAAAATCATTTTCAAGGGTCTAAAAATTCCTGAATTTTCGAGAATTCAATGATGTCTTTGAAACTTAAATAGACAATAAATAACACACCTATCAATTGAAGAAGTATAACATAAGAAACTCATAATTCAGAGATCCTAAGTTCAAATCTTATTATATATAGGTAAATGTTTTTTAAAATAATTTCAGGTAAAATCATTATACATCTTATATAGATAATAATTATTATCTTATATAGATAATAATAGATATCTATATATTGTTAAATAAAGAAATAAAATTTGTAAGTCTTAAAATATCAATTTTTTTCGCATTGACAATTTCTGAAAATTTTTGAAAAATTCTGAAAGTCTACCATAATAATTGAATACCATATAATAATTCTAATAATGTAATAATAAATAATGTAATAATTCTATGAAAATTTTTAAAAATCACTTATAATAAATATTCTGACAAATACCTGAAATTATATTAAAATTTCTCTGAAAAGCTCTGCAATGTATTCGAAAATACAGACATTTTTTCAGAAAAATTTTCAGACTTTAGAAAAATTTTCGAAAAAATTCCAAGAAATTTTTTCATCAGGGTATTACCACTGATACACTGTTAAGAGGATCCTAAAGACGATTAGTAGTACCGAAAATATCACATAGATAATTTATGTGTCATTGGCACGTTACTACATCAATATCTCATTCATGCATACCACATATATACATCAATTTTCGTATAACAAATACAATTTTAATTATACGTCTAAGTCCAATTTTAAGAACTCCATACTTTTTTCATGTAAACTACTAGTCTGTGAACTCTCTACTATTTTAAACTACTATTTCGTAAATACAGATTGCAAAGCACGTATATGAAATAAATATTGTCACGGCAGTTCAATTGAGCTCACTGGAGCTCGGGGGATTGAAATTATCAAGAAGATCTCAATTTCGAAAATTTTTCATTCTTAGCACAATATAAGGATATTACAGTAGAGACAAGATCTCGTTTTCTATTCAGTCGCGCAGATTTGTTTGTGCATCATAAGTGGCTATATTTTTGCTGGCACCAATCACGATCAGAGCAGAGAATCCATAATTATCGCGCCATGATATATCGCTACATTTATCTTAGCGACGAGATCACAGATGTCTACTAAAGCAATGGATATGTAGACATTCTCATCCGCCATTTTAATTTTCTATTTGATTGTTACAGTATAATTAGTGACAAAGGTAAATGTTAATTAAGAAGAGTTTGTTCACTTTAAATTTTGATAGAAATACACTGAATTGATGCGTTTTCGCGTAAAATTAAAGATTGACAAGAAAAACGTGAAGCTCTGCTCCGCAAACCAAGATACTAATCCTTAAAGTCGACGACTATTCGAGTTAGAAAATCTTTCACAGCAGCAAACGGTTCCTGCTTTAAAAACACAAATTCATTGCTTTTAAAATAGAAATTCACTATTTTAGTAGAGAATTTATTATAGTGAACCTCTTTTATAACAGATTTTCTAATCCGAAAAGTCATTGATTTTAAGAATTAATATCTAGGTTAGTGGAGTGACACTTTTTTCTTTTCAAATCTTTATTTTTATGCGAAAACATTTTTATGCGACAACATCGATTAAGTATATGTTTATTAAAATTTGGACTCTTCGTAACATTTACTTTTATCACTATCGCACCATAACCTATATAAAACAAGTGGCACCAAAATAGCGAATGAGAATACTTATATTTAGTGCTTTAAAGTGCAAGCGTCAAGCAGCGAAAGTAGCAGTCAATCAACGAAATGATTTTTACAATTGGCGTAAAAAATATAAATTTTTACACCACTATCCGTATCGCCTAGCTGAATAGTTGCTGCTTCCACTACTAACATTTTTCTTTAGTCTATACTACACCGAAATCACTTTAGGTTTTAGCCAATAGCAGAAAAAAGGTAAGAAGATGGCCGCTCTCACTACTTTATAAATTACGGTAATTATTTAGAATATTCGCCTATCTAAAATCTTATATCTAAAATCTTAATAAAAATATACTCATTCGACGCATTTTTATTTAAAACTAAAGGATCGGACAGAAAAACATGGCGGCCTTGTGAATTGAATTATTAAGCGTTAAAGTTCGAGATTTTAAAGGTTAAAATATCTGTCATCCCGATTCGATACAATCCTTACTGCAAATTCTTACAAAAAAAATTCTTGTGAGATCTTCCAAGAAAATTTTCAAGGAACATACAAGAATATATCGCATACGATACTTGTAGATAAATCAAGAATTTTGCATGAATCTTATACACATGCTACATGAATCTTGCGTGCAGATTACGTGAATTTTGCGCGCATGTAACATGAATCTTGCATGATATAGTAGTATTATGAAAAAATACTATTAGAATTTTGTATGATTTATTGCTTTTATTCGAGTAAATAAAATAGAATGGGACAAGCAAGTAGTTGAGATTTAAAAGAATTCATTCAAGAAAAGAAAGTTAAGATTTAAAAGAATTCATTTTGGCTAATTAATTAATTCTTTTACACAAATTGAATAACGGTTTCTCGATTAAATCAAACTTAATTTGGGAAATGAGCATAAAAAGCCTACGCCAGTTATTTGCGAAATTATAATTTATCAATTCATTGGGATAATATATAATGATAATATACGTTTTGATTTTCTAATCAGTATTTTCTAATCAGTTATTTTCTAATAAATTTTTTAATTTTTCTTAATTCTTTTTTTTCATATATTCAATCCAGTTTCTGTTCATTCATTAATTTCATTTCATTTACTGGGATGATCGATATCTTTATTACTTTGAAGTGATCGTATAAAAAAATGATTTTTTAAGAATATCTCAATAATGCTAAATTAACAATTAAAATCTTTTCATTGCGATATAAATCGTCATGTACGTTCGTGCCAGATTTCTGCACCAACTTGAAAGGTAAATTATTTTGAAATTACATGTTTTTAAGACTGATACATGATCTTTCATGTAATACTTAGGAATCATACATAATCAATATTCTTGGATGATTCTATAAAAAAATTATTTTCTAAGAATTTCTTATAAAGTTAAGACAAAAGATTTTTTCATTGCTATATAAATCGTCGAATATAAATGTATGATTTATGCCAAATTCCTAAGATAATTACTGATGAGATTCATAAACAAATTATATAAGATTCTTATATGATCATGTACGTTCATTTAATCTTGATCATATACAACTCTTTTAAACTCTAGTATAAAAAATTTACAAGAATTTTCAACAGGGGCATTACCCATACAGCATATGGATGTCCTTTGGATGTCCATACGATGTCTCGTTCGAATGTTTTGACGTCTGGGTAATATACCAAAGATGTTCCGATGATGTCTGGCGGACGTCTTTTAAACAATGTATCACCTCTAGACATCTAGGAGACGTTATCGACGTTTCAATAGGACGTAAAATGGATTTTTTATGAACGTCGTTTGGACATCCTAATGAGAAATGAGAAATGATAATGAATAAATCGAATCGACATCGATTCCATTATCATTCGTTGAATATTGCACACTGTGCAATTACTAACTTGTTTAAGTAAAAAATATTTGTCAGTAAAAATACTGTTAATGTTCTCAAATAATGCTTTATAAGAATAGTGATTGAAACAGCAATATTAATTTACAATTTTTACATAGGATATTTCATCATTTTTTACTAAACAAGTTTTGAATCACGTATGGTCAAAAAATTACACAGATTTTTTTATAAGCAGAAGCTTTTATTATTGTAGTTGCTTAAAATAAGAATTATATTTTAAGAAAATGTAATTATATTGATTATTATTCATTAATATAATGACCGTGATTATGTAATTATATTTATAAAAATAAAACTAATTAAGGCTCCTGACTACTCAGTCAAGAAGGTTGACGGTGGCGACACAGAATCAGACGGCAGTGAGTCACACACTTAAGCACAAGCCCATGTCCGTGTGCATGTGGCGCAACGAGAGTGAACGAGATAACGAGCTTCTACTCACATTAAATACTTCAAGCGACCGAAAATGCTTTCTTGGCGATCTCGGCCGCCGGCGGCCCTAGACATCAATAAGGGGCGGAGAACATTCTAAATAATATATAAGTTTTAATAAATTGTAATAATAGTGTATCCCTCCATTAATCCAGAATAGTATAAATTATGTTAAAAAACAGTTTACGAGATATTTAATTGTTTACGATTTTTCATGCGCGTTATATAGTATACCTCTCCTTCATAAACTCGAATAGCAAAAATAGTTCGGTAGAAGTAGAATTTTACCGGAAAAAAATTATACCAGGTGTATAAGTATGAAATAATGATTTTTTTCCCCCCCCAAAAAACACGTTAAATTCAGAAGAATGATAAAAAGAGATTTATTCAAAGTATGCTCCATTGCTAGTTGCACATTTTCCCCATCTTTCGGACAATTTGTGGATACCACGCCAGTAAAAATCTTCCCCTTTTGCCGCGAACCATTCATCGAGCCATGGCGTATAATGTTAAATCTTTGTACTTCACATTGCATTGGTGCGCCATCTCAAATCGTCATTTCATACTTGTACACCTGATAAACTAGCATTCTCTTCACGAAAGTCTCGAAATCATCAGAAAAGAAATGCATATGTTTGATACTCGAAACTTGTGAAAAAAATACGCGAAAAAAAATCGAATAGTTGCAAAAAGCATGTTTTTCGCTTATAAAATGAAAGATATTGATTATATAGAAAAAAATTCGGTATAAAAAATGTAGGTATTCGAAATACCTACAAAATGAGACGTGGAACATTAAAATCGATCTATTAATTCATCAATAGAAAAAAAATTAAAAACACTGAAATAGACCTTTTTTTCATTCACTTTCTGTACATTGAGATTTAAACACAAAGCTTTGAAATTCTCGTAAAATATAATCTCGTAATAACGAATAAATCTAGCCTTAAACAAGCCTGAAATGTTCATTAGTTTTCGCAAAAAGCCATTTATTCAGTAAATGTCTGCGGAAAACGCATTAATTTCTTCTTTCTTTGAGCAGTCGCACAGTAATTTACAGGGGTGATTTTTTTTCTTCAAGAATTGCACGTACACTTAACAAACAATTTTTTGCTTATGATATATATCAGGAATATATTAAACATACGTAATATTGAATTTTCTAATCCAATCTCGAATATGTCTTTCGAATGTCTTTTAGACGTTCTATCGCAGCTAAAGCTTAAAGAACGCCTTTCAGACCTGAAGACAAGACCAGGATTTATAACCAGGATTTTTGAGCAGACATAAGATATCCATGTTGTGCAGATATGTATATATTCTGCTTTAATTCATTACCAATTCATTACCAATATGGAGAAATTAAATTTGACGCAATTATGAATTGTTTTTAAAACAATGGATTTATGTTGTTAAAGCAACAAATTTGTATTTTTAAAATACTGAATTTGTGATTTAAAGCAGCAAATTTGTAAAGCAGTGTTTGTAAAATAAAAAATTTGTTTAATTAAAACGGAACGTATACATATCGCTATGAATTCTCTTTTTAGGCAGTGCAATCATCATGACGTCACAACAGTATACTGCCGCAGTTTTTCCAAAATTACTATGATACTGCCAGCATTACTGTAATGTCATATTTCAAAATGGCTTTGCAGTAGACTGGCAGTAGTATAAACACGCATTAAATTGTCAATAAATTTCGAATGAAAGCAACAACAATAATTCCTCCGAAGAAGACGAACTAATTATGGGATCTCTAATTTAAACAGTTTGACCTCGTGTTAAAAATTATATAGACACAGTTAATGAATATTCAGATGTGGAATTTAAGAGTCATTTTTGGTAAAATATAAATGAATATATCTTCTGCACTTAAATATAATATATGTTTTTATTTCCTGGATTGAATATTTTTATGTCTTGTGCTTCTTTAAGCAACGTATTGCACTGTGTTTGTTTCATCTCGAAAACCGCAATAGTCACAGACAATATGGCTACCATTATTATAATGTCGTTGAGGGAATTAGACACTGTCGCAGCGTAGTGCCATTGCATAAGCAGAAAAAATAGAGCGTTAATATGTAAGTGACTTGATACTAAGAATAAAAGAAAGATTATAAATATTAATTTCGCAAATTGTTTAAGAAAGATATAGCGCAAGGAATTAGATGCGCAATCGATTCATGAAACTCGTTGCATCCTTGCTTGATAATCAGAACGCTTACATGTAAGCATTGATTCGGCAAGGACGATCAGCAGAAGAACGAGATATGCGAGAATGCGAAGCCAAGAAGCGAGCGATGGTCAATAATCATTCTCGTCGCGTTATTTTCCCCGTTCGATGTTCAGAAACAGTACAGTTTCCAGAAAACGAGAATGGATTAAAATGGATTAACATTTTCTTTAATGCGTATTTTAAATCCATGTAAATGAATTGAATGGATTGAAATAGATTCGAGCTGATTATTAGTTTAATATTCGAAAAAGATATATATATATATTTAAAGATTATAAATTTTATTCCTAAGACATTTATAATAATTATACCCGAAATTAACTTCAAATTGATATTAAAAAACGCACCTTAGTGGGATTCGAACTTGAGACTTTTGAATTATGAATCTTCATTACCTACGTCACTTTTTCAATTCTAATAAATGTGTTATTCATTCTCTACTTCAATTACAACCAGCTAAATTAGAAACGAAATTACATAGATATATTAAAAATATCATTCAAAATATCATATCACATTTAACAGATATAATAAAATATAAACAATTTACATCACTATGAGACAACATTGGATAAGTATCGGAGAATCAAATCTCGCTTGGCCGACATCGTGCACTTAGCCTAATATTCGAACTGTTTGACTTGGTTTATGAGTGTTCACATCGATCATTCATTTTACTTCTAATCAAAGAAAAACAAAAGAACATAGCTCAATTATTTTTACAACTTTTTTGAATTTAGTTGAATTAAAATGAAAAATTTCCTACTTATAATTTTGAATAACTTAAGTAACCTTTACGATCCATTTTTAAATAAAATTTTTTTTTATTCAATTAGAGTTTAGTTTTTATCAAAAATTAGAGTTTAGTTTTTATCAAAAAACTGCATATTCAGAATATTGAATTGAGCAGTATTCACGTTGCACAGAAATTGCTGATATTATTTTTGAATTTAACTAAATTAAAAAAATTATACTTCCTATTCACAATTCTGAATTGAGTAGTATTCACGATACACAGAAAATACTAATATTATTTTTAGATTGAAAGGCATAGAGATATACTCTATGCAATTCTTATAAATGAATCAAATACATTCAGGATTGAAAAGGATTTATTTTAACATTCATGAATCCGTATTTCTAAAAATCTGAATCTATTTTAATTCATTTCAATTCATTCTCGTTTGCTAAGTCGCGATTTAGTAATTGATAACTTGCACAAGTAGTTAAGACTAAGTATATTGTTAAAGTTATTTTATTATAACGAATACATATATTTATTAAAAAATCAAATCGACGATAAAGTTATTAATTGTGCATCCTGAGACCCGTTGGATTCCGAAGTCGGTGTCGTGACATAGCGGCACAATAGTAATAGTGAAACAATTTTTCAGTACTGTCAGTACTGGTAGTGTATATCGAAACACTTCGAGTCTGGCTAACAGATATCCTAACCTCTAAAGTCTCGAATTTTAATGTTTAATAATTCGATTTACGAGGCAGACGCGTTTTTCTGCCAGATTCTGTTGTTTTGAGTGAAAACTTTTTTTCATTAATAACACTAGCCTTTCATTGATCACCTATCTCCAACTATCATTGGACTGTGTCCGCTGCCATCTTCTCGCTTTCAACCGGAAAAACTTTCAATCGGACAAAAACAAATATGGCCGAAAGTTAGCGATTTAGGTCTCACCAATTCCAATTAACTTAATCAATTGATTGTTACATTGGAACTGGTTAATTGCATTTGCTATTCAGCAGAATTGACCAATCACGGTTGATTGACACTTAATCGATTAGGTTAATCGGAGTTGGTGAGACCGGCCCTAGATGTAGCATAGACATCTGTGGACGAGACACAGTATATACCGTGTCTCCTGAATAATTATTACAGCAATTAATTTTATGAAGACTGTGCGTATATGTATCCAAATAATGGAAGATTCTGAAAAGTTCAGCTTTTTTATTTCCTTTTTTTGTTGAGTAAGCGATGGTTCCTAATACTATTGATATGATATTTGGTCAATCAGAAGATCAAAGGTGCCGACATTGCTTGTCCTTACTATATTCTTATATTGTGATTCTTAGACTATCTTAGTAGACTACCTCACAAACGAATTAATGCGTATACTCTAATTCTATTATTATATTATGCGTATACTCTAATTCTAAAAGAACTAAAGCGTAATTTTTGTATAAATTTTGTATACTTTTTTTCTGTTTTATAGATTCGAAAATCCTTTTCTAGGATTAATATATATTAATATATATTGAAGTATATATTGATATGAGGTAATATTATATATTAATATTTGTGAGATAGAGTTTATGCCAAGATAAAAAATTTTTTTTAAGATTTCAATTAGAAAATTTTTTAGGTATGTTTTTATCGTTTTATATCATATTTATTTGGATTGTCAGTAATAAATAAATATTTTAGTACCTATTAGTAATACATGCATTAAATAAAAAATGTGTACTTTTGTGACATTTTCAGTTTATTCACAATGTTCTTTAATATCCATTTAACTTTGGCTATTTATTTTTATTTACTTTTAGCTTAATAATAAAATTATTCGACGAAAGAATCTGGAAACATGGTCCGGTAGTGTCTCGGCATCAAGACAAGCGCAGCGTCATAGTCGTCGCTTCACAAGATATCAGTGAGCGTCTGTTTAATTTGCCACTGTTGATGGCATACTTATAATTATGATATTTTAGTGTTTACAAAAACGTACAATTTTATTAAAAATTCGTTGTAATAGAAATATTAGTTGTAATACAATTTTGAATACTAACACATTTTTTAGAATGAACATTGATTTATAATATTTATATTAATTGATTTATTAAGAAAGAGTCACAATTGTCACTAATTGAGACGTAGTCACTAATTGAGACATTTATCTTAATGTAAGCAAAAAGGACGGGCGCGTCAAAATATATAGTTGTATTATGAATTAATTTGATTTTCTCTCCGTGTACTTAAATTACAGTACTTGCAATTTTTTTTCTCTCAGTGTATTGCATTTCGCGTTTTCATTTTAATTTGTTGTTGTTGTACTTTATGCACTTTAAATGTCTTCCGTTTTATATTAAGTCTATTATATATTATTTTATATTAAGTTTATTATGGTTGCGAGAGATTATTCCATACAACACATTCTTAAAAGATGTCCAAAAGACGGCTACATTATAAGGTTCTCAAGATATGAACTCGAAGAACTGTGGAACTTATTTTAATAAATATACTTGAAATATTATTTTTATCACTTTTTTTTCATGACAATATTTTTAGTTCTTTAATTAGATTTTTGAACATCTTTGTTTTGATATATTCGCATAAAAACATTTTAATTCCATTTCTTTTTTGCCAAGTCTGTCATTTTTTATTCTTTTTATTACGTTTTTTAATATATTTACAAAATGCTTTTGAGTAAAGATATTGTAAAATAGCCCCTTTTTTATGTTTTTGTCATTTCCGGTGGTTACAGAACACATATTACTACGTGTCATTGAAAAAGCTAGTATTCCGCATGATTACTCTGCTACCAGTTATTGTGCCGACATCGTGTACATATTATACATTAGCTCGTTCATAATCGACAGTTTGAATAAGCAGAAAGTAATACCAAAGTGACATGCAGTAACTCATCCGTAAAGAATACACGTTCGTCTCGTAGAAAATTTATATAATTCGATAATTCATGTTGGGTTTTTCCATGGATTCCATGGTTTGGCTGTTTAATCATTTCTATACGAGTTCTTGATTTTGTCGTATGAATTCTTCATCAAGATAAGAGCAAAAAATGAATATTTCACAAAACAGTTCGTATTTGACTTCAGAATGACTTCAGAAACATAGATAAATGTCACATAAAGTATATTTTGGCCTTATCTTTCGTACAAACACATGAAAATCTATTTCTTAAAGTCAATTATAAGATGATAAATTGTTTATAAAGATATTTGTCACTACAAAATGCATGATATCAAACGTGTAAAAAATGCGTATACAAACTTACTTTTTTAAAAAAGATTAAAAAACTAAGAATATCTGCTTCTCGAATAAAACCTTATCTAACTCAATTAAAAGTAGTTTTAATTTTTCTTCAAGGTCTTTTCTTCTTATTGAAGGTCTTATTATTCCAACTCAAGTAATGACAACTTTAATTCTCTGTCAAAAATTATTATTTTTCGAAAAAAAATTAATGTATCAATTGAAAAATTAAAATTCAAATGCTACAATCTTAACTAATCAAATTAAATTCTTTCAAATTAAAAAATAAAACACAAATAATATCGTCTCTTGTTATTTAATTCTAATGATATGTATGTTATAAAACCTGCCAAAGGGTCACTCAGGACCATGACTTTGACGACATATGTCAAGGTCAAAGTTAGAGATTGGCGGAGTATCCCTTAATCTAAATAATTATTATAATTTTTTTTATAGAGAATTAAAGTTGCCATTTCTTGGATGGAAAGAAGATCTTCAATAAGAGTATCCTTGAAGAAAAATTAAAATTATTATTAATTGAGTTGGATATTTAAGTTTTATTCGAGAAGCTTAGCGCTTTTTTTAAAAAGGTAAATTTGTACTAATTATGGTATACGGTCTACGATCAATATAAACGCTTCCTAACGCATATTTTACAATAAGGTTTTAGTAATGAATACGTTCGGTAAAGGCCATTGCACGTAAAAGTATTAATCGTAACCATAAGATTATGAAAAGTAAATTGATTGGCTACGAGGCAAGCGATAATCCACGTAATTGTTCTAATTAGATGGTCGTAAGGCTAAAGCGTTAATTGCAATCGTAAGGATAAAGCGTTAATCGCAATCTTTCGACGGGACAAAAAACTTGTGTATAGTCATGGCTTTGAGGTTAAGACGTTCATTCGTGTTGCTTCTGCGCAGAGGATGCGACATGGCTTGCCCCAGACGTAGCTAATCACTTTATTGTCTTTATGGTCTTACGCTTACAACTATGTGACTTTTACGTGCAATGTAAGTCTTGAGTAGTCATGCTTCTGGATACACTCATTATGTTAAGCATTACTGAACTGATAAAAATATACAATCGAAAAATATACATGCTTAAATAAGGAAAAATGTTGCTCTGCCTTGTGAACCGAGACATTAATCATTAAATGATTTAAATTAGAAACTCTGTCATAGCCACGAAATACTGTGAAATTCTTTTTAATTACACAAATTCTTCGTTTTAAAAACAAATGTTCTGCTTTAAAACATATTTTCTGCTTTAAGAATACAAGTTACTCTCTTATATTTTAAAGCAGAGAAATGAAAATTTTATTGCATTGTCCGCATTGCATGCATATTTTATTGCATCGCAGTATTTCGTCGCTGTAACAATCTTCCTAACCTGTAATCGTCGACTAATCAATGACTAATCACGGTTCATAAAGCGACACTTTTTTTCAAACTTTTATTTATTTTTATAAGAAAACTCATCGATTAAATGTATTTTCATCAATATTGTAACAGCCTAACTTTTACGCGGAGTAGCTCGTCGGTACGGGTCGGTCAGGTCGGAACGCAAAAGAGGTTTGAACGGGAGATGCAAACTAATAATATACGCTCTTAGGTTCTGCTCCAGTAAACAAGAATGGACTAAAATGGTTTAAAATTTTTTTAATGCGTACTTTAAATCCATGAAAATGAATTGAATGGATTGAAATGAATTGGATCCGAGCTGACACTAGTTTAATATTCGAAAAAAAAGCATTCATATTTAAGGATTACAAATTTTATTCCTAAGACATTTATAATAATTATACCTGAAATTAATTACTTCAAATTGGCAGGATTGAGTAGTGCTAATTTAAAAAGATAAAAGTTAAGTTAAAAAGTTAAAAAGTTAATTAATTTTATCTTAACTTAGTTACATTTTAGACCCTTAACTTTTTAACTTTATTTACTTACATTTTATCCGTAACTATTAATTTTTTATTTAATTCTTTGAAGTCTTAGATATAATATACGGCAATAGTGATAACTTAAAATTAGGTGAAAATTGCAAAAGTGAGCAAATTTACTAGGTATTGATAATAAAATTATAAATATTCTAAATTTGCTCTTTTATTAATTTTCACCTCACTTCAAATTATACAATTGATCCTCAGATTTCAATCTGTCAAAAACCGTGTATTTCGATGTGTCTAGTTTTTAATAGGTTGAAATCTATTATTCCTTATTATTGTCGCTTCTCCCTCGTATTGTGTTTGAAGCTTTAGTATTTCAGGCCAATATTCATAGTCGAATCTTATATATTAAATAGAATAAACATACAAAACATGTAAATAAAATATAGAGTATTTTCTAAATGTATTTTCGCGTGCATGCGTGCATGCGTGCGCATGAAAGCGTGTATGTGTAAAATATGTATAATATCATACTAATATATAAACTAAATGAATTATTTAATATATACTATATAAACTATATAATATAAACTAATATAAGTTAACTAATATAAGTTAATATAAACTATATAAGTTTCTAAAATATTAACCATATAAACTTTATATCAGTCAACATAAAATATCCTTCAAAATAATATACATATTTAATACTTAAAATAGTAATATGGCAATATCTCCAATGATTCAGTCTTAATACGGTTTATGTTTATTATCTGCTATGGAGAGAAAAATGATCGTTGAATACGGAAAAAGAAAACTTATCTTGTCGCGCGAGAATTGCATAATCTTACCTTTATCTTTAGCTCTCTCTCTCTCTCTCT
>NW_012130106.1:984591-994788 GCF_000143395.1 Atta cephalotes | reverse complement strand
GCGCGCGCAAGCTTATAAGTAAGATAAAAATGTTCATCGTCATTTGGACGTCTTATGATTTATTTAAATCAAAAACATGTATAAATCGTTGTCATGTAATTGTTTTCCTATATAACGGTGTTCCAAAATTTATGGAGGATAGTGTACTCTTTAAAAAGGGTAGAAAAAGGCGCTAAGACTGCATATTTTTTGATTCTTTGGAAAAAAATGTGTACTAAATTGATTAATTCATATACTGTTTATAAGAAGACGTTAAACACTACAAAATGCATGAGATATCAGTATACATTTACCTTTTTAAAAAAAGCGCTGTGTACGTGCTCTGCAAGAAAAATTTTATTAACTTAAAATATATGATAAAATCTAAGTGATACTATTTTTCTATCTATTAAAGTCCCATAAATAAGAATTCTACTTAAAATTCTCCTTTGAACGATATCAGGCGTATAAAAGATTTGATATCAATTATGGGCGCTAAATTATAATATTTAAAAATTATTACCTCAATTCAATCCATATCAACTTAAATCATATATGAACCGTGATTAAAAATTACAACTTATTGTAAATGATAGTATAGCTTATTTAAAAAACTAAAACCTATTTTTGTAGATTTGTCATCAAGTTAAATGCCATAAATAAAAATTATACTTAATTTGAACGATACGTATCAGATATATAAAAGATCTGATATCAATAATTGGCGCTATATTATAATCTTTAAAACTTGTTACTTAATCCAAATCATATGAATCTTAAACAAAACTCTGTTGTAAAATTAAAAAATAAAATCCAAATTGTGTTTATCTTTTTAACCCAAGGATTATCATGGAGAATTAAAGACGACAAGAACAAAATTAAAAAATTAAAATAAAAAAATTTTCATGTAAAAACTTGACGCTGCTGGACCGAAAAATGTCATTACAATAAGAATCGAGACATGAAATCGGAAAGACGCCACTGCTGAGACACAACTCACACATACGCTACACAAACTCATAGAATACGTTACACAAACTCATGTTTTCACTAATACTGTACGTTTATACAAACTCATGTTTTATCTAATGCATCGCACGATCCCATGACGCTGATCCTGAGGGTGAATCGCTCATATCTTGATTCTGATTATAGTGACTAGAAAAACATAATGATAACGTTTCGACTCTTATTGTAATGACTCTGACATTTTTCGCAGTGCCAAGTATCTATACATGAAAATTTTTTTATTTAAATTTTTTAATTTTGTTCTGTCCTTAATTCTCTGTGATAACCCTTATGTGAATGAATTATTGAAGATTGATAACACTACAAGATTACTCTTTATTTTTCTTTATTTTACTAACTTGCATACACCATTGTTCCAGCAAAATCATTCTATACATTAATTCCTCCTCGTTTGATTACATGACGATGCATGAAAAAACGCTCATAATCTAGAGGGACAAGTCAACCGCAAGGATCGACTCGATCGGCGGTCGCCCATTGATCGCTTATAGTGTGTGCTAGGTCGCACACACATAAATCGGCTACTACATTCGCGCCTATTAATTGCACATACACTTTGGGTTGAAAAGATAACGCAATTTGGATTTCATTTTTTAATTTTGTACAACCTTTTGTGTTCAAGGTTTATATATAATTTGGATTGAGCGAGATAATAATTTTTAATATTATTATATAATATTAAAAATATATATAATATGATTATAATATAACGCATATTTAATATCACATCTTTTATATGTCTGATATGAAACATTCAAATTAAGTATAATTTTTATTTATAGAATTTTAACTTTTGATGACAAATATACAAAAAGGTATATTTTAGTTTTTTAAATGAGATGTACTATAATTTAAATTATAATTCTTTTATTTTAATTATAATTTTATTTTATTTCTGTTAACATGTAGTTTTTCTCATAAAGCTTCGTAATAAACTAAATTAAATTAATTAAACTAAACTAATCATTTTTCTTAAATTAACCAGACTTTTTTTTTCTATTTCTTTCTTTGATTTGTATTTCAGCTACTCGAATATTTAAATGGCCCTGAAAGAGAAAATGAAAAAAAAAGGGATTATCCCTTCAAATAATCCCTCATTCTGTGAATGCCCTAGATGCCCTAGGCATTCGAGCTCCGTTGCACTATATTTTTGCTCAGCCTGGCTCAACGTTCTGCTCGCGTAGGCGATTACTCCTCCCTTTGGGAAATTCTGAATAAACACTATCCCTAATCCAGAAACTCGCGTCTGTTTACAGGAAAAATCGTCGCGAAGAATTCGGATGCGGAGGTTAGTATATTGTTTAGTTCGTGATACGCGATTTCTTCTTCTTCTTTCAGCGGACGTTTTTCTTGGTCAGAGCTGTGGCAATCGCGAAGTTCTAAATAAAACGTCGATATCACATGACGCTATTCTTAAAAACTGACTACTTGTTTAATCGTCCGCGATGTCGGCCATTCGATTATTGCTTTGATGTTGTCCGAGTCCGTCCTAAGGTCCTTGTGAGCCTCAACTATGTGGCCAAGGTATTTCAGTTGGCTGACGCAAAAGTGACATTTTTTGACATTCAATTTTAGTTTCGCGTCCCTAAGTCCCTAAGTCATGTGAAAACTTCCCGCAGGATGTGGAGATGCTCATCGAATTGGCTATTAATCATTATAATGTCGTCTAGATAGACGAAAACGTTTGGTTCGAGGTACTGTGTTGATCAGGCTTAGACCGTAGCTAAAGCAGAGTGCAATCCGAAGAGTACTACACGAAATTGGTACAACTTCTTCCCCAGAATTGTAAACGTAAGAGGTTTGTTCTCCTTTGACCTGTCGCTTTTTAGCTCTAGCGTAGGTATTTTGCCCTTCTCCTCTTCATTTATCTAGAGTAGCAGTGACTTGCGGCAAGGAGTACGCGTCTGATTCTGTCACTTAACGCGTCGAACAATACAAAATCGGTCCATCAATACAAAATCGGTTTTTGCCATCTTTTTTTCTAATTACAGCGAGTTCTAGGAGTTATGCGAAGATTCTATGACCCCCCCCCCCTCTTCTTTCATTTTCTCGATCTCGGTACCGCCTGCATTGTTGAATTACGCGATCTATAGCGTTATTTAATAGGATGGACGTTCGGTTTAAGCCGGATATAAAGCTAAGTGAGAGGATGGGCCTTGATATTTCCTCGAATAGCAGCAATTAACCAAGAAGAACTGCCGCTCGGCGGTGTTCTTATTAGGTTTAGGAAAAAGTTCGTGGCGTTTTTTCCGTTACATCTAACGGGAAAAACGCCACGAATTTTTTCCCACACCTATTTAGTCCTCTGATCGCGATCGTGATGCTGATATCCCAGGTTGTCGGCGGGAGAATCGTTAGCCTGATTTTTGTCCGAGTATCGATTTCCAGCAGCACTGCGCTACTCATGGTCGGCATAATTTGGAACATTTGAATGAACCAGCCATCGGCGATCTCGATGGATACGCGCATGTACCTGGGCGAGATGGTTTATCCATCCGCTAGTTTGATCCTTTTCTCTCTCCTTTTTCTCGACCGTCCTCCTTCAAGAACTGGAGTATGCTGTCATTCCGTTTATAAATGATATCGTAATGATCTCGTAATCGGTGTCGAGTAATGCCTTAAAGGTGTGACATTGCAGGTGCACGATAATATGCGGTCACGAGGTATATTTTATGCAAAATACCGCAGGTGACTTCCTGATCCGTGTGAAGTTTCCCGGCGGCTGGCTCCTTCGTTAGTACGCCATCTTTTCCACATTGCGAACAGAATTTTTTAGGAAGACGGCGGCACTCGAAGTGAGTATGCCATCCATCGCCGCCGACGTAAATTTTGTTTGCATTTATTATCGAGCGCATCACACCCTTATTGCGGTATAATGCTTTGGCAGAAGGCCGGGAACGATGCATTGCCTGAGATGCATTGTCTGAGAGTGCATCGTTACATTCTTAATCAAGATTCATATATGATTTGGATTGAGGTAACAACTTTAAAATATAATTTAGCGCCCCTTTATTGATATCAAATCTTTTATACGATATTGATACGTATCTTTCAAATTAAGTAGAATTTTTATTTATGGAACTTTAATAGATACAAAAATACATATCATTTAGATTTTATCATATATTAAGTTAATAATATTTTTTTTACAGAGCACGCTTCACAATGCTTTTTTATCATTTTTAAAAAAATATATACAATAAATATATATAATAAATATATACAATACATAAGTAAATATATATATATGATATCTCTGGCATTTTATAATGTTTAATGTTTTCTTATAAACAGTATATGAATTAATCAATTTGGTACATATTTTTTCCAAAGAACCGAAGAATATGTACTCTTAGCCTTTTTCTAGTCTTTTTTTAAAAGGGTAAATTTTGTATTAATATCACATATTTTGTAGTATTTAATGTTTCCTTATAAATTCATTTTATAATTTAGTAAAATCTTTCTCACGTAACATATATTTATACCGCCTTCTTACTTCTTTCAAAAAGATAAATTTATATACTAATATCATGTAGCTTTTGTAGTTTTTAACGTCTTTCTATATATATTTTTTAACTCCAGTTATTACAATCTTATCTGTCGCATTCAAGGACATTCAGTAATTTTGTGTAATTTTGACCTAGTTATATGACGCTTGCACAGTACAAGCTCAGAAACTCGCCCTATTTTCAAAATTTCACAAGATTAAATCTTGTTATATTTTGCGTTTCTATGTCTATGCGGAAAGTCTGGTTTGTTCATCAAAGATGTTACCAGCTTGGATGATTTTGTAATCTCAATTTGTGCTTTACTATCGCTCTCTTGATTTTGTCCTCGACTGTAAGTATTCTAAGGTCCTTGTGTAATGATTCATTTGTCACATACTAGGACGCGTTAGTTATGATTCATAGGATCTTTGATTGGAAACGTTGTATTATTGTATTTTCAATATTTGATTTAAATACAGTGTCCCATATCTATATGCCATAAACTAAATCGGTTTAATTATATTCATGTACAAGAGTATTTTATTATCTAGAGACATCTGGGACTTATTATATGTCCAATTAATAAGTATATCTTATTAAGGAAAAGACCTAATTGCTTTCGCTTATTGAAAATATGTTTCTTCCAAGTTAGTTAGACGCCTGTCGAAATGCAGTCCCAGTATTTGACGTGACATATTTTGCATTGAGGTAACAATGTGTCACTTAAAATCATTGGTAGACATGGTTCTCTCTTGATAGTAAACGTTACATTTAGTTTTGTTGATCTTGATATTCATCCAGTCTTCAATTTTGTTTAAATTGTCTTGTAGCATCCTTGATGGATTTGCATGAACTGTTAGTATTGTTGTGTCATCAGCGAAGATGAGACCTACTCGTTTTGATATTGAAAGATATATAAGAGATATAATATAAAATCCTGTGCGCTATCCTATGAGATTCCGGCTTGAATTGTCTTTAATTTGGAAGAAGCATTCTCGTGTTTAATCATAAAATACCAGTTATTTAAATATGATTTTAAAAATAGATAAAAATCAAAAGATAAATTTAGCTTGATTTTGTGAATTAGCTTATATGTCATCTTGTCAAGGCTATGTCTAAGAAAACAGCAGAGAAATGTTTCTTTGCTTCGAAAGATCTTAAAATTTTATTTCCTATTCTGTGCATTTGATCAATAATAGTACTACTGTACATCAATAGTACACTTCATACGAAGTGAAATCGACTGTAAGCTTCTTTTCTTCAATGATTGGCATTTATCATTCTTGAAAGAAATGGTCTCGAGAAGTTTGATTGTGATGGCTGAGGCAGATGGCTAATCGGTCTGTAAAACTTAGGATCGATCGCTGTTTTGCCCTGTTTTAATATCATTTTTATTTACGCGACTTTTCATTGTGGAAAACTTCCTATTCTAAGAATCGCGTTGAAGAGGTGAATGAGACATGCTCTGGAAGTGCTATTAGAATCTTCTCGGTTATCAAATCATAGCCAGAAGCTTTTTGGATTTGAATGTTTTTATTGCCTATTTTAATTCATTTTTTGTGAACTTATTGTTAGTTGAGTCAGATATATTAGGTGTACAACTTTGCTTCCGCTGTTTTCCTATAGATGGCTTTAGCGGTAAGTGGTCGAAATAAATAGATCATAGACGTCATACAATAAACTTGGGCATCTGTCAACATAACCTCATAGAAACATTAATCGATTTGTGTCTGCATCATAAAGTTATTCTCGATTGAAAATGTCAGTTTACGAGCCAAATTCTCGTCATTTGCGGGAGGTTTTAATTTTTTGCTTCAATATGAAGAAATCTGCGGCTGAGGCTCATCGAATGCTCTCAAATATTTATAGTGAGGCCGCTATTAGTAAAAGAACGTGTCGTGAGTGGTTTCAACGCTTCAAGAACGGTGATTTTAACGTCCAAGGTCATGCTCTGTATTTGGTGGAACCAGCTCGGCGTAGTGTATTATGAACTGTTAAAACCGACTGAAACAATCACAGGCGATCGGTATCGAACGCAATTGATGCGTTTAAGCCGAGCATTGAAAGACAAACGGCCGCAATACAACGAGAGACACGATAAAGTGATTTTGCAGCATGACAATGCTCGACCCCATGTTGCGAAAGTGGTCCAAGCCATACTTGGAAACGTTGAAATGGAAGTCCTACCCCACCCGCCGTATTCTCCAGACGTTTCTCCCTCTGACTATCACTTGTTTCGATCAATGGCACGGCCTGGCTGACCAGCACTTCCGATCTTATGAAGAAGTTTTTTCGACGCGGGATTCGTACGCTACCCGAAAGATGAGAGAAAGTAGTGGCCAGCGATGGACAATACTTTGAATCATAAATGTAACCAGTTTTTTACAATAAAGCCTCGAATTTCGGAAAAAAACGGCGGAAACAAAGTTGTACACCTAATATATCTAATTCTAATACAGAAGTTTGTTAAGTAATGTTGTGATGAGATACTTCCGAGAGCTTACGCTCTTTCGAAGATACATAAGCAGAACTGTCCCTTTCGTATAATAGTTTCTTTGATAAATAGCCCTTTATATTCGTTAGCAATGTTCCTTCTTAATATTATCATAAAAACAAAAGCAGTTAGTGACATCGAAAGTTTTAAACTTGTTAAGGAACTTGATGGTAGACATTTGAGTGATGAATTTCAGTTAATGTCATGAGCCTCTTTGCTAACGTTATCATGGACTGTGCGATGAACTGTAACTTACGTTCCCACTGACTATGCGACAGACTGTATTAAAGATCATTGGCGATTTATTTCTAAAAATTGTTGTTTACTGAAGGAGAATTCATCAAAGCGGTTCAGTTTGTTTTAGATTCAACTTTCTTTGTTTTTGATAGTGTTTTATATATATAGGCAGAATTATGGGATTCCTATGGGCTCTTCGTTATCTTCGTCTCCCGTCATCGCGGATCTAGTTATGCGAGAGCTGGAGGTTAGAGCTTTGTCTTTGATTCAGTTTCCGTTGTCTATAAGTTTGTTGACATATTATTGGCGACACCTGCGTCTTCGATTAGTTCTATTCTTGATATTTTTAATTCTGAGCATCCTAGGCTTCAGTTCACTGTAGAGATAGGGGATGATTGAATTTTTTGGATGTTACAGTGATTAGAGATAATGAGTTGATAAAGTTCAATTGGCCACAAGCCGACTTTTTCGGATAGATATTTGAAGTTTTGGTCACAGCATCTGGTTTCTCAAAAAAAAATAGGTACAATCGCGGGATTAGTTGATAGGTAGTTTCGCTTTCGAATCTTAAATTTCATCTTGATAATTTGTATTTCATTATTAAAGTATTATTAGAGAATGATTATCCAATGAACTTTATATTTGAAAATATTAACAATCGTTTGAAGAAAATTATTATGGCTAGTAATAGAGTGTTGTTAATGATAATATGGTTGAAGCAGTGCAGCCTTCGTGGTTCACTGTTCCTTTCGTTCGTGGTATTATTGAAAAGTTAAGCAAATTGAATAGCGAGAGAGAGAATAACGTATGAGAGTATCGTTCTATAGTACTAATAAATTGCGAGAATTCACAGTAGCATAAGGACTCTTTACACTCGCGTGACAAGAAATCGAATTTGTTTATAAGATCTCGTGTAAGAATTGCGATGCAAGTTATGTGGGACAGTCATGTAGACAGCTGAAGTCAAGCATCACGGAGTATAAGAACTATGTCCGAAACACCTCTACTCGTAATGTCATAACGAAGCATTGATTACAAGAAGGCTATGATTTTGATTAGGACAACGTTACAATACTGAACGAAAAGCCTCACTACAGGAAAGGATTGATTTTATGGGATTTTGAAGGAGATGATATTCATCAGAAGACGCACGGACTCAACTTGCAGAGGGATATGGAGGGGCTGCAAACAATGATTCTGACACACAATCAGACGAAAGGATCCTATCCATTCTCCCATATGTCAAAGGATCAAAAGATTGGCAGGATTGGCAGGATATTAAACAAATACAATATCCGAATTATTTTCAAACCACTCAAAAAAATAGGACAAATCTTAAGAAAATCTAAAGCTCAAAGCTTTCCACTCAGCTCTGCAGGAATATATAAAATATCTTGTTCCTGCGGGCAAATATACATTGGAGAAACCAGGAGAATGGTCAACTTACGAATAAAAAAACACCAACGTGTCTAAAATACGCCACGCAATCAGCATTATCAGAACCAAAGTGGATCAAAATCGTGTTTTTAAAAATAAAACATTCAGTTTTTTTGTTTAAAACATATTAGGTATGGGAAAAAGTTCGTGGTGTTTTTCTCATTAGAACGGGACTTAATATTTTTAATGTTCTATATATGTTTTAAACAACTTTAGAAAAAAATCATGTTTGAAACCAAAAAAAACACGTTTTAAACATACGTTTTATTTATTATTTATTATTTTTATATTAAAGTCTGTATTTATAATCCATTCTTAATCTCAAGATCGATTCAAGTAATATCTTAAGATCATCTAATACGACTCTTTGATTGATTCATAACATCTTAAGCATTATGATCACCTCGAAACTGAAGCAATTTCTATGGATTTCTTAGGATTCCATCCTAAAATATAATTTCTTTAATTTTATTTCTATATATTAATTTTTTCAATTGTCGGTAATGTCAAAATATCGATAATATTATATTTGTGTTGATAAGAAGCGGAACTAAAGTGCCACTGTTTATGTTAAAGCTTTTGCGCTTGCCTGAACTGTGTAAAGCGCGCTCCCTTATATTGGACTTTCAATTTTTTTGTGTAAGATAATAATACAGCATAGTATTCCTGACTCCTGCTCACTTACAATTGTTAGTCTCATTCTCATTACTTTCACATTGTCAAATAACGTTATAACCTCCTTACAGTATGATATCAATTTATTTTGATATTCAAATGGTATAACTTTATATTATATTTTATGCAGTATAAGATATCGTATGATTATATCACGATTATCACGAATGTCCGAATCAGGCAAATGTACAATGAAGAAATATCTGGTAGACTATAGGATCCGATTTGACATTTTACCAACCAAATTATAAAATAACAAATTGAGAGTTAAATGTAAACGTTGTAATAAAGAAATATGTTTTTTAGTATGAAATTGCGTATACAAAAATCCAATTCAAAAAATGTTGAAGTGAGTGATATTGATCATAATAAATCGGATCAATCGGATTGTGAATTGGAAAAACAAATTTGTAAATATATATCTATATATCAATATTGCACTATAAAATGAAATAATATGTATAATATTATATATTGGATACGTTTGCATAGTGTATCATTTCATCCTTGTTGTTTATCAAATTAACAAGGATAATTGGTGATGTGAACATAAAGCAAACATATTCATTGTAAATCATACTATTATAGTCACTTAATCATCTTGCGCGCGCACATATACACATACACACACACATACGCACGCACGCACGCACGCGCGCACACACACACACACACACGCACACACACACACACACACACACACACACACACACACACACACACACACACACACACACACACACACACACACACACACACACACACACACTACACACTACACTACTAACTACACTACACTACTACTACAACTACTAACTACATACACTACACCACTACANACTANACTACACTACTACT
>NW_012130106.1:982784-984571 GCF_000143395.1 Atta cephalotes | reverse complement strand
ACACACACACACAACCGTACAACCACGAACTACACACACACACACACACTACACACACACACACACACACACACACACACACACACACACACACACACACACACACACACACACACACACACACACACACACACACACACACACACACACACACACACACACACACACACACACACACACACACACACACACACACACACACACACACACACACACACACACACACACATGCAAATGCTTTATATTCTAAATATTTGTATACATTTCCAAGTTATTGCACTATAGAAGGTATATTAATATTACACACATTGTACATTTATATTTACGGTAAATAATTTTATAATACATTTTATAATACTTATCTTTTATTACATTTTGTATTATGTGCATTTATTTATATTAAACAATGAAACAAATGTTATTTTTACACTACATTGCTGAGATATTAACTTGTCAAATGTTTTATCATATGTATAAATTCTGTAATTAAATAATTAGAAAATATTAAGAAAGTATTAATCATATAATTTCAAACATTACATTTTGTAATTCCATTAGAGATTCACCAAATAAACGAAATAAAATTAGCCTATCGAAAATAATGGAAATATTACATAATCTTTAATATCAGTGACGTCAGTCACTGTATCAACAAGAAGTATTGATTTAATTGATACAGAAGAAAGTAGACATACTGCAGATTATTTATTAGATTTAGCTATTATAGCAATTAAAAGTTGTCATAAATTTGGTTGCTTTGTTAAAAATTTTGTAACCGATAACGCACGTCACAACATGACAAAAATGAGAAGGCAATTCTCAGAGCGCGAAGATTTAGATATGCCAGATATAATAATATATGGTTGCTCTGCACATATTTTAAATTTGTGGCAAAAGATGTAGATGTGCCAGATAAAAGATGAAGTAAAGAAAATAATAAAGTATTTTAAATATACTTATTTCCCAACGGCTAAATATAAACAGGCAGATGGTACATTTCTTAATTTATCTATAGATGTCCGTTGGAATTCCTTGTCTGATTGCTTTGAACTATATTTAAAAAATTGTCATATTCTTGTAAAAATATATTCAGAAAATCGTATTGCAATTGATAAAGAAATATGTTCAGAATTGAAAATCTTGACTTTAAAAGCAATGTAGAATAATATTTATTTAAATTGCAGAAAATAGATAAAGTACAAACTACTTTAGATAAAGTACAAAATGAAACACGTAGTATTGGAGAGGCTATTGAAATATGGATAGACTTATTGAAATTTATCGAAAAAAAAACTATATATGGTGATGACATCATTTCATTTTTTAGCGAATTTATCGTTACAGAGGTGAAAATTTAAGTCAAAATCAAGTGAAAGAATATTATAATATGCAGCTGATATCATCCTTAAGCAATGGTGTTTATAATCTTATATCAAACACGAAATTCACCATTCAGAGACTATTTATTTTCAAATCAAATCATAAACGATATTAATCCAATATTATGGTATGCTTTTAAGACCAGCATAAACGATATCATGATTTATGTGCTACTACATACAGTTACTGTATCTTCTGCAAGTATCGATAGATTATTTTCTATTTTCGGCTTATTTCATAGTAAAATATGCAATAGGTTAAGAGTTTTAGAAAAAGCGTCTAAATTAATATCTATTATAAGAACTTCAAATTTAAACAGTTCAATTCTAGAAAATAACTAAAAATTATTTATTTTAATGTTTTGAAGTTTTATATATATATATATATATATATATATATACACACAC
>NW_012130106.1:978984-979540 GCF_000143395.1 Atta cephalotes | reverse complement strand
AGAGAGAGAGAGAGAGAGAGACTACCGGAATGCAGTTTAAAATATAAAATATGAAATATTTTTTAAGTAAAAATGAGAAAGTAATAATTTTATAATTATGTTTATTGCAAACCTTTTGTAAGCATAATACAACTTATATACTTACAAAAGCATTAAAAAATATTTTAAGTATTTCGCTTATTTATTATGACAATTATACAACTTGTGTAATTAGAGATACACTTCTAGATACACTTGTACACAAAAGCGAAACATCTTTCAGCGTTACACAGTAAAAAATTTTGTGTTAAATTTAACATATCGCATCTCATCGCAAATGGTCCACTCAAATTTTTGTGTTAATTTAACACAAGACGAATATGTTAGATAGTAACACAAATATTATATAAAAAATTAACACTAGAAGTGTAAATTTGGATTATTCATTTGTATACTTAATATACAATGTGTGTGTGTGTGTGTGTGTGTGTGTGTGTGTGTGTGTGTGTGTGTGTGTGTGTGTGTGTGTGTGTGTGTGTGTGTGTGTGTGTGTGTGTGTGTGTGTGTGTGTGTGTGT
>NW_012130106.1:972907-976756 GCF_000143395.1 Atta cephalotes | reverse complement strand
TATATATTAGAATTAGATACGCAAATATGTATATATGTTTAACATGTCTATAATGGAATGTCTATATGAGAGAAATAAATTTTATTATATTATGTACTCAGATTATTTAATAATTTAATCAAATTTAATATTTTACAAGTTTATAAATATAGTAGAGAAGTATTATGGCTAGCGTAGATATTGACACTGGGGTATCAATGGTACCGCCTTCTCCTCTACTAAGTAGTATTAAAAACACATTTAAAAAAAATAACATTTTAAATATTTGTTTTAAATTGTTTTAAAAAAAAAGAATGTTTAATCTGATGTTTAAAACATGTTTTTGTTTAAAAATATAGTTTTAAACAAAATAATTCTGATCAGAACATAACATCGGAACATCAAATACTGTTTGACAAAACGACCACAATAGCCAACATTACATACTTTTCAAGAAAGTATAGAGAAGCCATAGAGATACAAAAACATCTTAAAAATCTAAATAAAGATAATGACTACAACATAAATAAAATATAGAAAACCATTCTCCCGATTATTGAAGACCGATCAATTTTCTTCACCTCTTTCTTCACTCCCGCCTCATCCACAATTCTTTTCTTTTCCCCCACCACTGCAACAAGTAGTCATAATATAAAAAAAAATGGTCCACAGGAATAGCTCAGTATCAGGTTGCTCCTCTTCCTAATGAAGTGGACAGCAAGATTCACGAAACGTTGGCGTTCCAAGAATGGATCTGGACACGGAGGAAACTCGCGAATATAATTTTTATATTAGAAGCTTTATTAATATTCTAGGATAGACCTTCTAAGGATATAACTAGTAAGTAATACAGTATAATACATAAAAGAAAAATTTTAAAAACGTTGCGTAATAGTATTAAGATCAAGAAATAGATGTAAAAGAAAGTAATAAAAACAATATAATAGTATATAATGAACTTAAAGATATATACAAAAATAAAGTACGAATAGAGTCTGCTGATTCTTTGCATATTTGACTATGGTCCGTGCAAGGAAATTTGAAGACGAAAAGTATTATCTGATTAAAATTCTGGGATCGCCGCAAATATTGTAAGATATTCGAAGAATCTGTTCTTCGAATTCTTAAATTCTCTCAGCGACTCAGACTCCCTAATGAAAGGCAAAGAATTGGCAAAGAGTTGGCAAAGCGTTCCACATAGTCACAACATAGGCGAAGGAGTCCTGATATTTAGATGTCCGGCATGTGGGAACAATCAAATCATGTGAAGAAGGCGAGTGTGTTCATGTGTACTGATATAAGAGCGGAGATTACAGGCAATGTAACTAGGAGTGCCTGAATGTATGATGGAAAATAGGAAATAGCCAATGAGTAAGCCTTTCTGACATCTGTGAAAAGCCAACCTAACGAACGATAGAAAGGTGAAACATGGTCGTCACCGCGCAGATTGTAAATAAATCGTATGCAAGCATTCATCAGCCTTAACCTCTGCTCTCGAGTTAAATCTGTAAAAACAATACTACAATAATCGAAGATGGAGTTAGTAGGAAAGATTAGTAAAGTAATAAATTGAACACGCAACGAAATACTGAGACTATTCTTATAGTACTTCAATCAGAAGACTCCGTTGATTCGATTTGAAATTCTAACCTGTTCCGCCCAATTTAGTTACCTTACCCCCTACCAAGGTTGATAATCTGAATAATAACCTTAATAGATACGCGATTTAATTTAAGCTCGCGAAAGCGAACTAAGTCAACATTATTAAGATGCTGCAGTGCTCAAAAGAATGGGCTTGAGTTTGGCTAAGATTAAGTTTCAGTAAGTTGTTAGAGGCTCAGAATCCAATGGATGCAATATTAGTTATCTTTTTCAAGATTTCCAATTTCATGAGATAGGAAATGGATGTAAATCTGGATATCGTCAGCATAAAGAATATAACTACATTTTATGGAGAATTGAAGGTCATTAATAAATAGGACAAAGAGGCCCAAGGACGGAACATACCCGCCATAACGGATGCCCAGGATGAAAAAATGTGATCTTGTACATTGAAATCTATCTCGGAGATAAGACTTAAACCAACATAAGACGGAATGATAAATAGAGAAAGAAGATAGTTTGCAGAGAAATAAGACATGATCATATCAAAAGTTTTAGTAAAATCGAAGAGGACTAGTAAGGTAACCATCCTCTTATCGATAGTCTGTCGAATGTCATCAGTCACTTTTTACTAGTGCAGATTGCGTACTGTTACCCCTCTGGAAATCTGTTTGAAAAGGGTCAAAAAGTTGAGAATGTTGCAAAGTAAGAAGAAAATTCAAAGTAAGATAAAAAAATGCATTCTAGGACTTTGGAGAGGAAACAAAGTACGGAAATAGAATGATCAGCAGGGGACTGAGGATTTTTTAATTTTGAGAATGGGATGATGTTTGAAAATTTCCAAGCGGAAGGAAAGGTAATGGAATTAAGTGAGAAGTTAAAAATATCGAGAATGAGAAAAAATAACGGATAAGCTGTCAATAATGAGACGTCGGGGCCGATAGAATTAGGAGAAGATTTTAAAAGAGCTTTATGTCTTCCGAGAGATGTATTGAAAGAAAGAGTTTGGATAAAAGATATGAGGGGGAGGAGGAAGGGGAGAAAAACAAAGGATGAGGAAGCATAGGAAGAGCTAAACAATATGAGATTAGATGCATGGGGGAGGAAACAAAGGATAGGAAACAGAAGTAGAGCAGAATCAGGAGAGAGAAGAGGCGGGAGAGGGAGAGAGAGAGAAAGAGCGCACTTATGATCCAGTTAGAGCGTTAAAGAGTAAATCAAGTTACTTAATCCTTAAAAAATTTTGAACAGTTTTGTAACGTAAATGTCACACTTGGAATGGCAAATTTAATTGCTCATAACATTCATAAAAATGAACATATTTTAACAAATTTTTTTTTCAATCGAAACGCCAGACAGTAAAAAATATAACTATACTAAGATAATGTACATATACTTCCCAAATAACATTCATGTTGCATAAGATATCTAAAAGATATCTTTTATTTTATACAACATAAACGTTATCTGGATTATTAATAAAAAAATTATAAGCTATATAGCGAACAATAACTTCGAAAAAAACCACATTTTGTTTTAAAAATTCTAATTTTTCGTACATAAGTTATTAAATATTTTAAATGTGCATTTTGAAATGTAGAAACTTTACTTTTTCAGAAAAAATCCTGTATTATTATATTTTTTAGAAAATTATTTAAAAGACAATTATTTAAAAGGATGAATATGAAGAAAATTTGTATTTCAGTTTAGAAGAAAAACATATATCTTCTATTAAATAATATATTGGAGCAAAAATGAACCGAATAATACGTAAATTTCTAGAATTAACATTCGTATAAAAAATGTTTATTATAATTATACAAAAGTTAAAAATATCGTCTTCTTAAGAAGACAACATGGTTGAATATCTTGTCTCACTTATTTCGGCTTATATCTCGCCAGTAATTGAAATTTCGAAAAGATATTCTTCAAAATTATTCAGCTCATTGAACACTAAGGATGAATAAAAAATACCTGTTCCCATTAAAAAAAATTGTTTTATTATATAGTAGTATAAGAATCAAGAACATTTAAGATTACTCAAGATTATCAAAGTATTCTTTTACTTATCCTACAATTTTGATAATAGGTGTCTTTCCTCTATCTCTAACCATTTTCAAGAAAAACGTGGTGAACTTTTTATCAGACTCGCCGTGTATATGTACAATAATGTGAATTACGAATTTTCAACTAAGAAGAGAGAAAGAGAGAGAGAGAGAGAGAGAGAGAGAGAGAGAGAGAGAGAGAGAGAGAGAGAGAGAGAGAGAG
>NW_012130106.1:961430-967658 GCF_000143395.1 Atta cephalotes | reverse complement strand
GAAAACTCAAAACCGTAAAATTATACATTTGGGTAATCCGCGGAATCTGAATTTGAATCCGGATATAAATTTAATAAATTTAATAAATTCGGATCTGAATTTGGCTCCGGATTTAGATTCATATTTAGAAAGAAAAAAAGCATCGTTGTATTTAATAAATTTTAATATAAGTTACTTTTTAAATAAAAATTGAATTTCGATTCACATATATAATTGAAAAAAATAAAAATTATTATTAAAAATATAAATATAGATTCACACAGAATTATACAAGCGTAAAATCTAACTGTTTATTTCTATAGGTTGTGTTCTATAGGTTTCTCACATATACATTCTATGCGATTTAATATTTCTTACAAATATAAATGTTTAAAACAGACTCTCAGTTTTAAAATAGTAATAAGGTGTAATAAGGGCTAATAAGAAAAATATTTCACTTTTACATTCAGATTAAACAAATATATAACATAATATATATAACTTTATATACACTCAATCCGCACAAATGTATCCAACCGAATTCGCTATAAGTTTGCTATGAATCCAGAAACCGAATCTGAGAACCGGATCTGAGTTTGATTTTACTATTCGAATCTCAAATTCGGATATCTTATAAAATTCGAATCTCCGAGTAATCCGAATTTGAAACATCACATTTATTTGTAATTTGGATAGCTTGAAATCCGAATCTTGAAGCCCTAATATATATATATATATATGCACATATACATTGTGTGTTTCATTTTAATAGCTTCAGGCGAATATCTCAGAAACTAAGAGAAATACAGTTTTGTAGGTTTTCTTTGAGAAAAGAAGATAGAAATAACGAATTTTGAATAGGGGGCATTATCAAGATCAGATCAAGACATTTTTAAAATGAGAATTCCCCCTTTTTATTGCATGTTCTTATAGCACACATCGAGAGCTTTCCAAAACACTATAATAAAATGTTTTTTTGTGAAGTACTTTTCAAGTTATAAGGCTTGAATGTCAATTTTGTAATGCCGCCGACATTAGCATTATACAAGGTGTCCGATCGACGGCTAAAATTTCTTGAATATTGTTCACGATCATGTCCTGAATAACATTTGTTAAGATCAAGATCACTGGAGATTGTTTCTCTTATTTTCATTTTTACATAAAAATGAATTTTCGATACAAAAATGAAATGAATGAGTACTAAATTAAACGGCGCAATGTCGGTCCTTTGCTTATCAACCATTCGTAGAAACTGTAGACAAAGCTGTCCGCAATTGTTCTGATTGTAATACTGATAAGGCATGCGATTGTCCTCCATTATTGTTTGCCAGATATCGTTTGAGTTCCTTTGGCAGTCAAAGATTACTAAAATTATTAAAATACACGACACGATTCCCTCTTTTCACATACGCTATCCAATGCGTACTGGGTCCCTCGGCATTGTCCAGATTACGATGCTGTTCTCGTTTTGACGTACTCTTTCAACCGATAATGTAGTACACATCAAGGTACCTCTAAAATACGGAATTTGCATACGATTTGCAAATTGCATGTTACTCAACATTTTTAATGCTGAGTCTCAGCATTTTTAATGTTTCATCGATGTTTTTTTTCTACGCGTCACACTTCGTCCGCGCATGTAGAGAGCGAGATAAATGTCATGGCCTTCCATGACGCGATTATGACGTTCGTCCAGCTGACTCTGCGCCGCTTATTATGTTTACAGCCTTGGCAACTTGCGTCGCGTCGCCGACAATGACTAGAGAACGTCTAGTAGCAGTAGAACAGGCAAAACGCCCCCGTGTTTCGCTGTCGGAAGTATTCGCTTGTTCTTCTTCTTCCTAGTTTTCAAGTTCATATCAATCTTTTGGTCTCCATAGCAGTCCAAACTGCTGTGGCTACGGCTCTTTCTCTGAGAGTCGAACCTCTTACGATAATATATTTTTGCACCTTCTCGGCAAATATATTGTCAGCCGCGTGTCGTTCAGCGAGATCGTTGCTGTGCGAATACGTTCGCGTACATGCAGTATCCAATGAATTAATACTTCTATCACCTCTAGCCAATCGTTTTTCTAAACGCTTTCCCTAAATGCTTTTTCCTAAACTGGCAAAGTGTTTATCGTACGATTTAAGCAGTCTTGCATTCGCCGCAATTTTTTATCAAAGACATCGGACCGTCGATATGTGTTTGGTGACTTGACAAATTGTAATGCTTCAAGCATTGATGGTATCGTTGTATCTCCGAATCTACACGTATATACTTGGGTAATCTGTCCCACAGATCTATGCAATTTTCAAATTCTCGCAGTAGTACAATTTTCGTATTGTACTTATTGTATTTATTGTAATTATGTATTTCAACTCTGGAAGTTAACTGTGTACATCATCTGTCTAAGAAATATTTTAATTACTGATCGATTTCGCTCTACGCAGCTTTATAAATAGGTCCGCTCGTGATATTATTGTTTTCAGTATTTTGTGGAAAGAGAAAATATGCAGTTCGTGCATCAGTCACGGACGATCAAAGTGTCGAATCTCGATGGCATTAGTGCAAACTAATAAAGAGACGCCCATGGCAACATGCTACCGACTCTATACGCGCTGACGTCTAATTGTGGTAAGACGAACGTGCTGATAAACCTGTTGGGAAGACCGCACGAAGTATGATTCGAGAACGTGTATGTGTACATAAAATCGCTCCAAAAGCCGAAATATCGATATATAACTAATTTATTAGCACTAATCGAGGAAATCAATTATTTTACGTTCTCCAACAACAGTGATGTCATGTCACCGAGCGAGGCGCCTCTGAATTTCAACTTTATTTTTGATGACATGCGACAAGCAGGACGTGATAAAAGAATACTTTGCAATGGGCCGACACGCGGACGTCGACTGCTTCTATCTCTGTCAAACGTACACAAAGAAGCATCTTATACACAACAATGCAAATCTACTAATCCTGTTCAAACAGAATAGTATCAATCTGAAGCGCGTGTATAATAATCACATGAATACCGACATGCTTTACAAGAATTTCTGCGATTTGTGTCATAAATGTTGGCAACAAAAGTATGGATTTATAGTGATTGACAAGGACAATGCGTTTACCGATGGGCGACATAGAAAAAAATTTAACGACTTTGCTGTATCGTGACATAATCAGTTGCCATCGATACATTGTCATGGATTGCAGCAAAGATTGTGAGAGAGTAGCTAAAAAGATTATGAAAACGAGCGATTCATAAAAAGTACCGCATTTTAAAGACTGGCAAAATGGAGGAGGACATCGCATTGGAGAGATACTTTAAATCTATTATCGACCCGAAATAGATTGTCGAAAACATCGTTGACTTCTTCAAGGATCTTATTATGACTGAAACTTTTTTTTCGGGATAAGACGAGGAACCAAAACCCAAAAGAAAATGACCGAGTATTTTGTAATTTTTCGAAAATTCTATACAAGCTTCCATGCCTATGAAATTAATGTTGAGTCAATCGAAAATCATATCATCCATTTTAAACGAAGTGTCCGAAATAATATAATCACGCGAGTACGACGTCGCTTCTTCTGTCGGAGAAATATTCGAAATCCGATGAACCGCATGTAACATCTATTCGACACCTGCTTCAAATATTCGAGGGGCAAGAAAACTATGGTCCGTTGGAAATATTTAAAAGTGATTCTAAGCAGTAAGAAAGTCGTCAACATAGATGTCATGTATGGAGTTTATTTCAGCGAGGGAATGATGCTCGGTGACAAACGTATCACCTTGCACAAAAGCGATGTTATAATTATAGATGAATATTATGGAACACCAGTCCTGTAGTGAGTTAATTTTCATGAAATTTCCCAACGAAAGTATCTGTACGGATGATGATGTACAGACTTACAGGAGCATTCTACTGACGACAAACGCTCATTGGCGTGGACGCAGCCCGAATATTAGGTAATAAGTAATATAAGTATAAGAACATAATAGCGCCATTGGTATTGAGTAAAAAAATTGAAATGGAAATAAACAAAAGAGTGGATTTACCGCGTACGATGACACTAAATGACAACAAGATCGACTGTATCCATTGGGATGATTCCAACAAAATTGTGGATCGTCTGCGATTGATCGAGGCCTTGCGCTAGGTGGACCACAATAGTTACGAGGACAACGTCGAAAAGACAAGATTCTGTCGATTATCAAGGAACTTCGCGAAGTCGGTCTGATTATAAATTAACTTTGTTCTGCACACATCGTTCAATCGAAATCACAATGATCAACAAATTTGGACTATCGCTTGGAGGAGGAAGCGAATCGCATTATCAGTGGCGGATTGCTCAGAAATTACGTGTGCGATAACGCTTTTTGCATAGTCACAGCCGACTTTGACACAAAATTGCGGAAGGTTCGACGATTAGCCGATGGATGATGCTGATGCAGCAAACAAACGATACGTGCAGAATATTCAAAATTTGAAAGATCGTCCGAACAAAATCGAGAGGAAAATTGTAGCTTTACAAAATAATGTGCAAGTTATGCTAAACGAATTTGAAAAGATGATTCGAGAAGTGCATAAATAATTATCATGCTGAATAATTATTTGCAATGTCCGAGAAACGGTTGCTGGTTAATGAATTGCACGCTCCGGCGAGAAGAAATTTTTCGCGAAATACGAATACGATGATCTGTAGCAGGCGGATGATCGAGATGTGTCATACACGATTCGATAAAGATTACTACTGCATTTTCACAATCGATGTGCTGAGTAAGCACGCATGGGCCGTGTCGCTCAAAGCCAAGATCGTACGATGACATGTATTTGTTGTTGGCTCGAGCATATCTGTTTGTAGATTGAGTCAGACTACTGCGTATACCGCGCTCAATAAACATGTCAATGTCTGGAAGAAGTTCAAATGTTATACCTGTATGTTTCAACATGGCGTTCCACGAAGCTCGATAAAGTGTATAAATAATATGCGGGGTCTAGCCTGTAACTCGCGATGCAACTTTTCAAAGACGTCGGCTAACAACAAAACATCTGTTTTCAGATATAGATTATTATATTCGCCGAGGTCATTATATTCGCTGTCACACATTGACGACATGTGCGTAATCGTTTTCAGATACCATGTCGTCTGTCAATGAACTTGACTCACGATGTGGTAAACACAGCTCCTTTTCGACGCAATTTACCTTTAAAGAAAAGATTTCCTTTCATGTTAAAAGATTAAAATTTTCTTCGGATAAATTGGAAAATTCGCGTTACAGTATCCATAACTTATTTTTGGTAAATGATGCCAATTTGTCTAAACTTGAGGCAAGAAATCTAAACGAATTGATAAATCATAATTTTTCGCAATTTTTTAATCGTTTTTTTTGGTACTATCAACGTGTTTGGTAAATGAGATGTATTTTTCCTTTGTTATTAGCAGATCAAAGCGTCTTTTATACGCAATGCCAATTTTTTTGATAATGAAATGTGCGTTGTAGCCAGCTAAATTGTGAAACACTACGTGTATGCAACGCAAATCGCGGAAATTTGGTATGACATCCAGCGCGCAGAGGATTGTGCTTGTTCGCGTCCACCGTTAATTCAGTATAATCGACAATTCCCATCCGCTATTCCTGAAACTCTTCCAGCGATGCTAGGATAGGCTCGATGCATGATACCACTCGCGCAAATCAGTGCATCGAAAGACTTTAAAGTTCTAGGCGATACTTTTGCATGTTTATCACCCGCTACGAACTCGCCATTAAAACCAGCCTTTATCTTTACAGAGTTGCATTACACTTTGCTCGCGCTCGAGCACAATTTCACTCTTTTTTGAGAAATCGGCGGGCTTCGATATAATGAGAGTTTATCACCGCGCCCGTCGAATACGGCTTTTGAATACCGTTTCGATTTCGTGCCAATGAAATCCGGCATCTACATACACGAATCTTATGCGCACAGATTCTTTCAGACTCTCGAGCCGCGAGATACATATAATTGTATAGATATTGGGAGTACAAATTAGTTCGATCCGTTTCCCTAAATGGATGGCTCGAGTTGTGAACATAGTGACAGCTGATTTTGGCGGTTTCAGAGAGGTTAAACATCTGCTAATATTAGGTGTACAACTTTGCTTCCGTCGTTTTTTTTCCGAAATTCGAGGCTTTATTGTAAAAAATTGGTTATACATTTATGATTCAAAGTATTGTCGCTGGCCACTACTTTCTCCCATCTTTCGGGTAGCGTACGAATCCCGCGTCG
>NW_012130106.1:952547-959522 GCF_000143395.1 Atta cephalotes | reverse complement strand
TTTTGTTTTGAAAATAATAATTGTTTTGAAATAAATGCAAAAAACGGACCGAATTAATTTATACTCCCAATACATGCAATAGTGATTGTATATTATCGATCGATAATCGCAGGCGTTTGGCAGTTCTGCTCCTCCAGAGATTCGATAAATTTATTTTTTTTTTCGCATTACTGTTCCCACGCGATGTACTCGTCTATTATACTGAGTAGGATAGCTCGCTTAATTAAATCATACTCCATGTTGTCACTTGCACTGTCAGATTTTCTAATGACATCAATTGAATAAATCTTTTCATTTTTATATCATTATACGCACTATTTGGCAACATCGCGATTCATCTCAATTTTGTCACTTTGTATCATTTTATATACTAGCAACGTCGCATTTGTGTCAAATTACATTAATGATCATCATTCTTAAAAATCTTGAATTACATTAATGATCGTCATTCTTGAGAAATTCTTAAATTACGCTAACAAAGCAGTTGTATATTAGCAAATGTTGCACTATTTGTCAACGTCGCAATGCATCTCAATTGTGTCATGTATGTATTATTTGACAATGTCGTATTTGTATCAAATTATATAATATTAATCATTGTCATCGCAAAACATGTCGTGATATGTCGAATATCCTTGAAAAAAAAATATTCTTAAATTCTTAAATTATGTTAACAAAGTCGCATTGAAAATATGCAGACGTTGCAATTTGCAATATCAAATTGATGTCACTCAACGTATCTAAAAATTTTTTATTACAAAAAATTTGACGCTTATATTTTTGATGTCATCGACCGGAAATGGTCATATAAATATTTTCGCGAGGATTTTTTGCGGAAAATTCATCTGTATTAAATGACTAATCGTAATTGTTTATCGCTTTCACATTTAATTTGCGGGAACTCGGTTTCCGCATTGTCTTAACTCGCGATATTACTTATTACTTGGTAATGATAAAAGGGGATAAAGACTACTGAGAAACATAATAATTATATCATATCAAAGATTTGTACATGTCGATGTTGGATCTTGTGGATCTTGGATTTCCTTTTTAGTCATTACTCTTTCAGTTCATAAATACGTCACGATGGATTATCTCAAGTTTGAGAGAGTCTAAAATTTGGTGGACATCCATAGCATTAGAGGGGATACAAGATTTAAATAGAGATTGGAGCAATAATATTGCATTAATCGCTCAGACAGATTAGTTTTAGTGATCTCCAGCGCTATGGATTCATACGTTCGACATGGATCGAGCAAGTATTATAATTACATTTGTTTGTGAACAATATTTTTTTATAATTTGCTTTATAAATTTATAAATTGCTTATTCATTTGTTTTTCTTCATTACAGCGCATCTTTATGTATAATTTTGAGAAGGATATTGGCACCGACAAATAAAAATTTCTAGAGATTGAGATCGCCATGGGATCTATTTCTTACGGAAATTGCCAGCGAAGCAATCGCATCGTGCTTCATGCTACGTGAATATTATTCGTCAAAAAAAAGGATGGATATCAAGATTGATGCCGATTATTCTATCATCGTTAATGATTCAGGAACTTCAGATTGAATTTGTCAAAATATGAATAATGTGAAATTATCATTACGTGATAAGTGTTTATATATGAAATTATCAACCGTTATGTAAACGATAATCTAGATATCTTTCAACGTTGTTTATTGAATATATTACAGAGATATTCAGACAAGATTTTAGTCTTGAACTCTAGATGAAGACTCGATTTCGTATCGCTCGCTCTGTAGACTCGGCTACAGAAAAACGCTCGCTGGTTTCTTATAAGATCGTTTCAGTGACTCGATTACTTCTGAACGTGAGTCGAGAAGAGTCTCGAAGTTATAGCCGTTCTCATGGCTAGTTGCAAGAACCAATCGTAGTCATGATCGCTGCGGATTGGTTGTATCATTCCACATGGCCTAAGGAACGCGGTTCGTTGCTCTTGCATTTATCTCGATAAGATTCGGTATCTTGTATGGTGCGTGCATGTGTGCGTGATAAAAAATGTATGTAATGGGCCCACATTTCTTATAAATCGACATTTACAATAATATATGCATAACAACTCTTCATGTTTGGACTTGAACAATGTGTTGAACATGTATATTGTGAACTATGCCCATACACGAATGATGCGAAAAGGTTAAATATTTTGTGACCTATTTACGTCAAAATTGTGTAAATAACAAATGCTATAGATATTTTGCATAAGATTTATGATAAAAATTCACATATTGAATGCGAATTGATAGTGTATGCTGTAGATAATATTATATAATGCATTACATGAATAATAATCTAAAATGAAAATATCTCAGAAAATATCTGCAATTCCTTCTTCTTTTCCATATATTTTCGCATGTCATATTACACACTCATCGCGCACGATAACATCATGCGCAACCATACCATCGCGTTCTTTAAAATAATATTAATTATAATTAGGTAGAATAAAAAATATTTTTGCATAAGTAAATCGCATTGAATAAACGCAGAAGGGAAGATTATGTATAAAAAGAAGATGATGCATAAGAGACAATAATTATAAAGAGGTAAGTATAAATGGTAAATATAAAATAAATAAGTATAACGCGCAGTGGGGATGGCAGACCCCATCCGGTGGCCATTGACATCATCACTGCGACGCGGACCCTGCAACGCAAGTTTTCGCACACCTTATCTTTCGCTATGTAATTTCCCCGCACCCGTGACATCCGCCTCCTCCCTCTCTCCCGTGACGTTATCCCTTCCCCCTAGTGACGTCACCCACTGTGACATATCCCCCTCCCCCTTCCCCGTGATGTTATTCCCCCTCGCCTCTCCGTGGATTCCCTCGCGCTGCGGGAACCTTCCCACTCCTCATCCCTCTCTCAGAACTCCCAAATTAGAATCTGCCTTTATACTCTTATATTAATTACATGAATTACATAAATTACATTATTACCTAATAAACATTTCGAAGCATAAGGTCATTATCAATTTTGATAACATATTTAAATTTATAAGATTGTAAACGTATGATGTATATATTGCATTTATATGAAACATGAAAAAATAAAGCTCTAATCAAACATAACCGTGTGCAATGATTTCATCATATTACCGCATTATCATAGATTATGTGTGATCTGAAACCTGGAGGTGTCGGATTATCTGTTTGCAATTTATTGATATATGGAATAAAGTCTATCGTTGAATGTAAAATCGACTATGATCTTGTTGATCATATCATCGCTCTTATTGATTTAACGTCTATTAATTTGAAGTTAAAATTGCTTTATTAGATTTCTGTTTGATATTAAAAAGAAATGTAAAATGTGTATGTTATACTGCTTTATGTGATACGAGTGCTGTATTTGTCACTTGTAAAAAAAAATATCACTGAATGAAATAAATATCTTTCCCTCGACAAGAAGGTCAATTTCCCTTTTTGTGACACAAAAGTTTACAACATGATAGACAGAACTTTGATACTGTCTCACTTCAGCTTTCAACAAAAAAATCTAGAAGGGGCCATTTGCACATTAGAAATTAATGGTTACTCGCTCATTTTTCAGTGACCCACAACAGGCTCAAATATCATTTCTATAAGCTTAATCAGGATAAACTCAAACTTCATCTTACTTAAAAATTTTTTACTATACCTTATGTCAAATCCATCTCAGTCAAGTCATCTCATGTCAATCGCATCTAAATTTAATTCCAAAACGGCTTATACCCATTCCCAGCACTCTTAAAGAGTTTACCTGAAATGAGAAACACAAATTGGATACGATATCAAGGCAGAATGTTTTATATAAGATATCTTGCCATGATCGTAATTCCATATATGTGCTAAACTAAAAAAAAATTACAGAGTCGCCGAACTTCAAGTATTAAGTGTACAACTTTGCTTCCGCCGTTTTTTTTCCGAAATTCGAGGCTTTATTGTAAAAAACTGGTTATACATTTATGATTCAAAGTATTGTCCATCGCTGGCCACTACTTTCTCCCATCTTTCGAGTAGCGTACGAATCCCGCGTCGAAAAAACTGGTCATCTTTTGAGGCTATCCACGAATCGATCCAATTTTTTACTTCTTCATAAGACCGGACCGCTGGTCAGCCAGGCTGTGTGCCATTGATCGAAACAAGTGATAGTCAGAGGGAGCAACGTCTAGAGAATACGGCGGGTGGGGTAGGACTTCCCATTTCAACGTTCCAAGTATGTCTTGACCACTTTCGCAACATGAGATCGAGCATTGTCATGCTGCAAAATCACTTTATCGTGTCTCTCGTTGTATTGCGTTTGTCTTTCAATGTTCGGCTCAAACGCATCAATTGCATTCGATACCGATCGCCTGTGATTGTTTCAGTCGGTTTTAACAGTTCATAATACACTACGCCGAGTTGGTCCCACCAAATACAGAGCATGACCTTGGACGTCAAAATCACCGTTCTTGAAGCATTGAAACCACTCACGACACGTTCTTTCACTAATAGCGGCCTCACCATAAGTATTTGAGAGCATTCGATAAGGCTCAGCAGATTTCTTCATATTGAAGCAAAAAATTAAAACCTCCCGCAAATGACGAGAATTTGGCTCGTGAACTGACATTTTCAATCGAGAATAACTTTATGATGCAGACACAAATCGACTAATGTTTCTATGGGGTTATGTTGACAGATGCCCAAGTTTATTTTATGACGTCTATGATCTATTTATTTCGACCACCACTTACCGCTAAAGCCATCTATAGGAAAACGGCGGAAGCAAAGTTGTACACCTAATAGACATCAATAAAACAAACCGACTCATCTTCTGTTATTTCCAAATAACACATCACCCACAATGAATACAACATACAAATTTTAGATAACGAACCTTTTTACAACAAAAGATTAACTTTTAAAATTCATATCAAAAAATAATAGCAGAGCCTTAACAAACAAAAAGATATAGAATCTCTCTCGGATGCATACCTTCCTATATTACATTACTACTATTATTCCCTTTCTAAGATCTTTCCGTTATATCTTTCGTTTACATTATTATCGATTTCCCCTTCCTTTCTTTCCTTTTCTTACAATCCCCAAACACTTTGATTGTGTTAGCTTACCATTTCAAATTCATCGATTTTGATAATAACAACTTAACGCACAGCACGCTGCAAAACAGTTCAATTCTAAAAAATCATTGTACAATTTCAGTTAACATGTGAGAAATAAATGTACTTCTGTCGAGATATTTACATTCATTGATATTTTCCTTTACAAGTAATAAATACACTCGTATCACATAAGATAGCATGACACACACACATCTGCGTCTCTTTTTAATATTGGACAGAAATCTAATAAATCAATTTTAATTTCAAATTAATAAACATGTTAAGTCAACGAGAGCGATGATGATTAGCAAGATGGTCGCTTTACATTCAACGACAGAGCTTTATTCCACACATCAATAAATTGCAAACAGACAATTCGAAGATTTCAGAAGATTTCAGAAGACACATAATCTATGATAATGCAGTAATATGATAAATCATTTCACACGATTACTTGTTTGATTAAAACTTTATTCTTTTATGTTTCATATAAATATTATATCATGCATTTACAGTCTACAAATTTAATTTAAACATATTATTAATATTAATGATGATCTCGTGCTAGGTCGTGCTAATTGACAAAACAAACGTTTCGATCTATGTTTGAAATCCTTTTCGATGTAAAATATAATATAGTTCGAATTGATGAACAAAATTTCGTCCAAAATACAATGATTATAATGTATCGTTAATGTATAATATTACAGTTAAGGATTTATCTTAACCAATTTGGAGACGATTTACGACATCGCGCTCAACATCATTCGGCAGTCTAACCCGACCAGTAGCTACATCTAAACATGAGTCGAATATATGTCACACAGACGACTCATGCTTAAGTGTGTGACTAGTGGCACACTAATCTACCGACTAATTGATCTTGATGTCGTAAACCGTCTCTGAATTGGCATCCTTGATTACAGCCCGATGCAATGTTTCAACAAATATCATTAAGCACCCAAGTTTACTAAACAATGTAGTTATCATCTCTAACAATATGTTCAACAACGATTATCATGTAAGTCTAAATTTTATTAATTTTATTAATCTTCTGACATAACGTTGTTCGTTTAATAAACTTGGAAGCTTAATGATATTTGTTGGAACATTGCACTCTAAATCCGTAGCAATGAAATTTCACTGCATTAAATTGAAATTTCAATACAGACATTGACAATTGCGCCAATGTTACTACCAATAAATTTTATTGCAAGATGGGAATGGAAAAGCCATTTAATAAGAATTAGAGTAAAAAATTTACTCTAAAAAGGAGTGGATTTGGAGATTAGAATAATGATAGAATAAATCATTCCAAATCCGAATGACAAAGCCTACGGAGACAGATTTTGAACAGAGCATGCTATCAATTTATTAACCTATTAACCTTATTTTTAATTATTATTATTTTTTTAATTATTTTATTCTCTCTCTTATGTTTATATATGTGCCTCAAGATGCGTCTTGCCCGTAATGACAAACAATAAATATACGACGGTGCGCTATGTCACTAAATTTACTCTTTGCAATAATATTCAATGCATTTTGCAATGCATTATCAACTGATGCTTAAACCACTTCGATTAATCGAATGAAATAGTTCACTCTTTTATGTAAGAATAGACAGACTTCAAAACAGTGAAAATCCATACTTAAAACAATGACTTTGCTATTCATTTTTGTTAACAGTAAAATTTTCATTGCTAGATTTAAAGTGTGCGCAATGCAGATTTTAATACTGCACATTATCGATACGTTATATAATCAATGCTTGTGATATATATCAACACATATATATTATTATTACTAAATACTTAGTTCTATCTAATTAATTACGGTACGTGTACTTATATTTACTACTNTAGAGA
>NW_012130106.1:931805-952527 GCF_000143395.1 Atta cephalotes | reverse complement strand
TATATATTATTATACTACTACTATATATATATATATATGTAGTGTAGTTAGTATATACTACACTACACAACATTGATTATATGATTTATACAAATCTTGTTCATCAATTTATCGGACTGTACTATATTTTACACTGAAGAGAATCTCAAGCATGGATCGAAACAATTATTTTATTATTTAATCCAATAAATTAAAATTATACACATTATATATAATACCTCGTATCTGGTTCTTAAGGCAATTGTATGTGATAAATACCTCACTTGAGTCTTAATTTCTATTAAATTGTTTTTATAACTTATACATAATAAAAATTATATGCTGGTATTTGTTAACTAAACTAAAAAATGATAATGAAAAAGTAATCTATTCAACCTTGATATCCATTTGTTTATATCTTAGTATAACAAAAAGAAATCAAACGAAAATTGTGCGCAGGTATTTGTTATCTAAGTTAGGAATTAATGATAATTAATTGAGAAAATAATTTATATGTCATCGAGAGAGATCTTTATTTATTTATAGTTTACATAAGAAAAGAAGATCGAAAGGAAACGAAATTATATAAACTATATTTATTAACTAAACTAAAAGATAATGGCAAAGCGATTTATTCGTTCTTGATTTTCATTCATTTATAACTTAATATTTAACAAAAGAAAATCGGATAGAAACGAAATTATACGTTGGTATTTATTAACTAATTGTTAGAAAATAGAATGATAATAGCAAAATGATCTATTCGACCTCAATTTTGATTTGTTTATAACTTAATATTTGAAAAAAAGGAGATAAGATAGAAACGAAATTATATACTGATATTTGTTAACAAGGGGTATTCCAGAACTGGTATCTTGGATTTAGATACTAATTTTTTTGGTATCTTTATCAGTCAGAAAAAAATTCCATCCGGCGATATTTCTATATCCTTAATTTTCGATTTTTTAAGTATCAGCTCTGATAATTCCCCTTGTAAACTTGAAAATAATAATGATAAAGTTTTTATAAATAAAGTATTTATTTATCTTCGCTCTTCATTTGTTTATAACTTAACGCTTAAAAGGAGTTAAAATAGAAACGACATTATTTTTAACTTTTTTAACTATTTGTTAACTAAGTTAGAAAATGATAATGAAAGAATGATTTATTCATTATCGATCTTTATTTATGTATAAATATTTAATAAAGAAGATACATATCATTAGAGTTAAGTAAATAACAAAAGGTATTATATCACTTGTGTTTACTTATTTTTTAATTTGATAAAATTTAACTTGATTAGTTAAGATTGTAGCATCAGGTTTTTATTTGATACATTAGTTTTTTCGAGAAGTAATAATTTTTGACAGAGAATTGAAGTTGCCATTACTTGGATTGAACTTCAATAAAAATATCTTAGAAAAAAAATTAAAATTATTAATTGAGTTGAACTTAGGTTTTATTCGAGAAGCACATTTTCTTATCGCCTTTTAGAGATATTACATTATATTTGCCGTAAGGAATAAAGAGATGGTATGACGCGTATATGTGAGCGTGACTGAGATTGGAAAAGTGATGGATTGTTTATTAGGGTGGGGGAGGTATCGATCAGAGTGGAGCGAGTCTCAGGTCAAACGGCAAAACCGTGGGACTGCTGACGTCGGCGTATCGCATGCTACAAGATTTTCTTACAGAAAATTTAATTGAATAGATATTAATGTTACTGAGAATTAATATTAGCTGAGAATTAAATTTGTATTCTTAATATTGAGATTAAATATCATTAGGAATTTAGATGATATTAACGAGACAAAATTTGAATAATCGGAGTATAGAGCATTTGTCAATTCTATTTTTAGCATTTGAGTTATAAAGATAGAAATTAATTTGAATAATTTATATTTCTTGAACAAGAAATTTTTAAATTAGAGCAATTCAAGCAATTTCATCATTTTGTACCAATAGAGAGGAATGGATGGGTATCTTTATTATTTACAAAGTATTCTGTCAAAATGCGGCCGATTGTCGGGAATATTGAAATCAATTCGAAGGGATCATCGAAGATTTGAGGATTTTCGGAGTTTGATGCAAAACGGCTATTCGCAAATGATTTAATGAGAAATCAAGATAAATTGACTGGAAGTTACATGTGGAAGTTAACATGTGAAAGGAAGGACTGAACAGTTTCTACAAGCGCAGTTAGCTCCCTTGGGGAATAGAAGAAAAAGCAGAGTGAGAAAGAAACTGAGATATGCGTATTTATTATATACTAAAAAAATATTATATTATAATTATTTGAGATATTCCGAGATTTTCAACTTTCGACGTGTCCCGCTCCGCACTGAGATTCGAATGATCCATGCTGAATCGAAGAATGAATCAAGAAATGATCCGAATGAATCAAAGAATGATCGATTCGCTCGATTTTCGCGTTTATATTAGCGCGAGTTGGGTGTAAAGGGGGGAGGAGGGTCTCGATTTTCTAGAAATTGACAATACATGTCTTTGAGCATTAAATTTCCCATAGAAATATCGGTCGTGCCAAGCTGGAATTGGCATAGAAGTAAACAGAAGAAAACAGAACAAATTTTATTCAGATTCGAAGGATTTAAATCAATTTCTTATTATTTAATAAGGTTTTAAAGTTACATATTAATTAATTAATTTTAGATCCGAGCCGATTCTTTCCCAGTTTCTGATTGGTCAGCGCATGTCAGGCGCCTCGCATGAAATGCGACTAATTCGCATTTGCTTATACCTATTCTAGGCTAAATTAAGTAATTACAAAAGTAAAGAAAAAACGATCAATTGAATAGAAATGTAACAAATATTATTTTGCAGAATTGCAAAATAATAACGTTCTTAGCCTGAGTGACCGAAATTAATGCACTAGATATGTAGATACTCTTATTCAATTGGAAAGGTTGTGTGTATATGTCTATTAATTCGTTTGGATTTTGCTTATTTCTGCGGCTTGATATGGTATTAGGATCTCAAAAATATTCAATGAAGTTCCAATCTCACTTTTCAATCTCACTATTCACAGCTATGCTGTCACGTTTTCACAATATAAGTAGTAGGACATTTTGAATTTATCGATTTTTCTTATAGACTTACACTGTGATTAGTCGTAAAAATTCATTTTCCCGTTCCTCTCGTACGGTTTACATTCTGAAGAAATTTCCCTTCTAGAGAAATAGACAGAAAGCTCATTTCGCTCGAAAACCATACTAGTAAAAACACATGAATCGCAGTCGAAAACTCCTCAGTCAGAATCTCGCGTTTTCGATTAGAATCGCAAAATTTTCATAATCCTGATTCTGAGCTGTCTTTGATTCAGTTCACATAGCGTCCTGTCTATGAATATCGCAAAAATGTGAAAACACTAACTATCCATTTGATTTATAGTTTATATATGCAAGAGTGAGTGAACACAAATATGGCGCTGCTCAGCGCTGTCTTCAAACATGGTGACGAAGTTTATTTATAGTTATTTATAGAAGTTATATGGTAGTGTATCATTCAGAAGAAAAAATAATTGTTTTCAATGAAGTAAGTGTTACATTGTAACAACATGCTCCAATCGAAGTGTAACAAATTGCATTTTCAATTCGAAAAAATACAGATCGAAAACCAGTACATCGATTCAAACACAATGTGTTATTATAATGACATGTATTGAGTATGGGAAAAAGTTCGTGGCGTTTTTCCCGCTAGATGGCATTAAATGCTCGACAGTCGGCAACTACTAATCGCATCGGCAACACTAGACGTGCGTTTAAAAAGACATTTTAACCTTTGTTTTGAGCCGAAAAGATTGAAATCAGTGAAGTAGATCAAAAGTTATTTTATTTTGAAAATAGAAATAAATAAGGAAAAAATTTGCTACATTTTGCAGTATCACTACGATAAAGGCAAGAATGCTGCACAGGCTTATGAAAAAATTTGCGCTATTTACGGTGAAGATTCTATCAAAATCAGCAGCACGGAAATGGTTCGCTCGCTTTCATGCTGGAAATTTCGATGTGAAAGATTAACCTCGCTCCGGTCGACCAATCATTGAAAAGTCCAATGAAATCATGGTAAAAGTCGAGCGTGATAAGCATGTGAACACTGTGGAGATTGCCAGAGAACTAGGTATCGATCACAAAACAGTTTTAAATTATTTACATAAAGCTGGATACAAAAAGAAGCTCGATGTTTGGATTCCTCATGAGTTGAGTGTTAGGAACATGATGGACCGAATTAACATTTGTGATATGCTACTGAAACGGAATGAAATTGAGCCATTTCTGAAGAGAATGATAACTGGTGATGAAAAATGAATCACCTACGACAACTAGAAAAAGATCATGGATAAAGAAAGGAGAGAAGGCGCAAACAATCGCAAAACCTGGACGAGGAAGAAGGTGATGTTGTGTGTGTGGTCACTATGAGCTATCGTCCAATCAAACAATTAATTCCGAACTCTGTGAACAACTGCAGAGATTACAACAAGCAATTGAGAGGAAGCGGCCAGAATTAATCAATAGGAGAAGTGTCGTCTTCCATCACGACAACGCTCGATCACACACATCTTTGATGATTCGGCAAAAATTGCGAGAGCTTGGCTGGGAAGTTTTAATGCATCCATCGTATAGTCCTGACATAGCATCCTCAGACTATCATTTGTTTAGGTTTCTGCAGAATTCTCTTAATGATGTAAAGCTAGCTTCAAAAGAGGCCTGTGAAAATCAGCTTGAAACAGTTTTTCAATCAGAAACCACAGAAGTTCTATCGCGATGAAATTATGGCTCTGCCCCAAAAATGGCAAAATATTATAGAAAATAATGGAGCATATTTGGTTTAAATAAATTGATTTCAATACTTTAAGAAAAACACTTTAATTTTGCTAAAAAAATCAAACTTTTTTCCCATACCCAATATATAAAAGAAATATACAAAAGGATAATCACATACCTCCTTTGACTATAAAAACCTAGACTGTTAGTAAAATTCACATGTCAGCCACCATGTTCCTTACCCAAAAATTAAAATATCGATCATGAATTATTTCACGTAATTCAAACATCCGATAGCCGAAATTTTTGTCATTTGTATGCAAAATATTAATTTTATAAAATTACAATAAAAATTTTAAAAAGTATATAAAATGGATAAAAAATATATAAATCTGACAGATAAAGGTAGATAAATAGACAAATAAAATATTTAAAGATATATAGATCTTTGATAATAAAAGTGATCTTTATTTTTAATTTTGTTGAATTATCAAAATAATTATGTAGAACGTTAAAATAAGCTAGTTATTTATAGAATATCATAATTCTTGCAACATTATTATACTTGAGAATCTTGCATAATTATTTTGATTGTCCAATAAAATTATTTTTTATCTGTATTTTAGAGAATTTTTTAATATATTAGCAAAATCATTTTCTCATATTATTTTTAAAGCTCAGTATAATGTTAAATATGATAATATTGTTTATTAATATCTATTTAATATTTATAACATTATGTTTACATTTATATTACATTATTTATATTACATTATTATATTTTAATGTTAGATGTATATATTTCTTATGTTTCTAACTTTTTCTTATCTATATTTAATTTTTAAATTCGTTGAAATCATTTTCTTGTACTATTTTTAAAGTATAAATATCAATATAAAATTAACATAACAATATTTTTAATAATATTTATATATTTAATATAATTTAGAATGTTATGTTTATATTTATGTTTTATTTATATCATTATTTTCTCTTTCTACAATAAATTATAAAATCTGAAGTAATATAATATAATATATCGTTAATTAACCACGAATCTACTTATTCTCTGATATTAATATTTGAATTTCCTGCGTTTTAAGCAAAAGGCGAAGCTGATATGATGTAGGATGTTCATTATACTCGTTTCAAGAGTAAAAAGAACGGGGACTTGCAGTCCAGTTTTCTATATAGTCAAAACATACTTCTCACTTATATACATGGGCGTATCGTTTTTTTCAGATAAGGTTTTTAATCAACTCAGGGATGTACCATGTACCAATTGGAATAACAATCAAAAAAAAGAATTTTGCTGTCTTACTGAAAAGAACATCACTGCACCAATTTTGTTGTTGTAATTTACAAACATTAATATATATAATAAACATGTTTGTAAATATGATAATTTTTAACATTAATGAATTTGAATATTCTTACAACTTTTAATATTTCCTCGTAATATTACCTCATTTTGAAGAGGAAAATTGTTACGTTTTGCACATCATGTAATTTTTATTTCTTTTTTTAAAGAATTTTTTTAAGAACAACACATTTACTACAAAAATGTATCAATTATATTCTGTTTTTCGCGCGGAACAAAAATCGAAAATTTTTCCTACGTATGGTATATTTTGTCAAAACTCGAATGAACAGAAATAAAATTACTTACTTGGTACTCTTATAATGAGAAGAAAACAATATTTTTTGTGACAGCAAAAAAACTCACACAAAGTCAAAAGTTGTATATTTTTTACATTTAAAAATGAAAGAGAGGAATTTGATAGAGCATGTACAGCCGGTCATGCAAAGATTGCAATACTTTTTTTCGATGGATTTTGGAATACAGTTTGTTCATTGAGCGATTGATTCTTATTTATGGATCTAACCATTTACGTTCAATCGTTCTAGCAAAGCTGAGTTCTGAAACATATCGAAAAAAAGTTGCATTTTTCTGTGATCGGCTGTACATTGCCAATTCAAAATATTCTCATTAGCAAAGCAATGAAAAATTATTACACATCAATCGTTGTGAATGGATGTATGCTATCAGGATGTGCTAACAGGACTCTTTCAAAATGAAATAATTAATAAAAATTTTGGAAGGAGTTTGAACTTCCAAAATCGTCCTCCTGGATTCGCCATGCTTATATATAAAATAACACAAGTGATTTATACAATGAAATATTTATTTTTAACAGAGAAAATCAAGAAAACATACGTAAACATCTTTTAGAGTTCAAATATGGCGGTTAAACTAAGTGAAATTGTAAAGTATAAGAATCATATAAAAATTCATAAAAATCTGTCACTTGTGGCAACTAAAAAAATTAATTATAACAACTTACCCCGTACAACAACTTGCCCCGGTCTCTTCTAATTGCGGATCAATTCAAAAGCTTTATTCTTTTTGGTAGGGTTATTGCATTCCATAAGAATAATAAAAATGATTTGCATATGTATATTTTAATATATATAACGAAATTATAATTGATGATTCACATCTGATTCTAAAATCTAATTGTGGATCATGATGCAATTTTTTGTGACATATTTAAGTTTACTTAAAATTAGTACAATTAAAAATCTATAATTAAAATGGCAACAAAAATTAATGAAAATTAAACATTTAGTAATAAAAAACAATTAAATTAATAAATAATACTTTTTGCATGTATACTATTCTATGTTCTATTTTGATACTTCAGGTGATTTTTTAATAAATCGAGTTACCATAGAAATGTCTAATTTTTTAATATAATGCCCTTACGAAAAAAAAACTCTTAATTTTTTGTGTTAATACTCAAATTTAGGTGTTTACTATCAAAGTTGAGCGTTGAATCAATATTGGGTGTCACTTAAGCATTAAGTGTCAGTTAACATCAATATTGAGTGTCGATTGAATATTGATTATCAAGTATGAGTATCGGTTGGGTGATCATTAAATTCGGTGAATAGTTTGGTGTATACACCATAATATCCGCAGTTTTCTCAACACTTATATATGACATTCAATAGATAAATGTAAAACTTAAATGATTTAAACCTCTGAGTATTATTTTCAAAATTGAATGTAAGAGTCACTTGAATGTTAATCTTTATAATTGAGAATTAACTCTGAAATGTTGAATATAGATTCATTTATGAAAGAAATATATTTTAACTATATGCGTGAAACATTTTTTTGACAAACTATCTAGACTGCTGTTCGGAAACCGAGTGCTCCCATGTATCGTTTTATCTTTATTGTTCACCCAATGTAAAACAAGGATAAGATGAAACACGAGGGCACCCAGATATTTCCGAACGCAGGCTAGAGTTTGTCAAAAAGATGTTTCACACACAGTCTTAAAGATGTTGAAACCCTATTGAGATATATCACAATTATTGGGAGTAAAAATAAGTTTCCGCCGTTTTTTTATCAAAACTTAAGCATTTATTGTGAAAGAACGGTACATAATTTTATTCAAAGTAATAGCCATCGCTAGCCACTACTTTTTCTCATCTTTCTGATAGCATGTGGATACCGCGTCGCTTCATCTTTTAAGGCTATCCAATCATCGATACAATTTTTGGTATCTTCATATGATGTGAAGTGCTACTCACAGGCCATGCGTCATCGATCGGAACAAGTGGTAGTCGGAAGGAGCAATGTCTGGAGAATATGGCGGATGAGGTAGAACTTCCCAATTTTTGAGTGTTTCTAAGTAGGTTTTGACTGGCGCCACAACATGTGGTCGAGCATTATCATGCAGGAGAATAATTTTGTCATGCCTGGAGTAGTAGTGGGCGCGTTTTTTCTTGAATGCTCGACTCAATCTCATCAATTGTGTTCGGTAGAGAATCCCAGTAATGGTCTCGTTCGGTTTGAGCAACTCGTAATACACGACACCAAGCTGCTCCCACCAAATACACAACATGAGTTTTTTTCCATGAATATTCGACTTGGCTGTCGATGTTGAAGCATGGTCCCCATGATTTCCTCTTCTTTGGATTATTGTAGTGAATCCATTTTTCATCATCAGTGACTATACGATGCAAAAAACCCTTTCGTTTATGGCAAGTAGCATTTCACATGTGAAAAATCGGCGTTCAACGTTTCTCGGCTTCAGTTCATATGGAACCCAATTCCCTTGCTTTTGAATCATTCCCAATGATTTCAAACGATATGAAATTGCTTGTTGAGTCACTCTTAATGTAAATGCAAGTTCTTTTTGCATTTGGCACGAATCTTCATCCAATAATGCTTCCAATTCCGCGTCTTCGTACACTTTCAGCCTTCCGCTACGGTCTTTGTCTTCGACGTCAAATTCACCGTTCTTAAACTTTTGAAACGTTCACGACAACTTCTCTCACTTAAGGCAGTATCACCATATGCTTCTACAAGCAATCTATGAGCCTCAGCTGCAGATGTCTTCAAATTAAAAAAGTAAATCAAAAGTTCCCGCAAATGACGCTTATTCGATTCAAAACTCGACATTTTCGTACAAAAAAAAATATATGATGTTGATACAAAATCGCTAATATTTCAAGGTTATGATGTTGCTGGATGTCCAATCTTATGATATATCGTTTTACATCAAATTTTAATTATAGTTTATTAGTGGCGCCGTCTTTTGCAAACGGCGGAAACTTATTTGTACTCCCAATGTATACTAACAGTTATATTAGATGTACAACTTTGCTTCCGCCGTTTTTTCCGAAATTCGAGGCTTTATTGTAAAAAACTGGTTATACATTTATGATTCAAAGTATTGTCCATCGCTGGCCACTACTTTCTCCCATCTTTCGGGTAGCGTACGAATCCCGCGTCGAAAAAACTGGTCATCTTTTGAAGCTATCCACGAATCGATCCAATTTTTTACTTCTTCATAAGACCGGAAGGGCTGGTCAGCCAGGCCGTGTGCCATTGATCGAAACAAGTGATAGTCAGAGGGAGCAACGTCTGGAGAATACGGCGGGTGGGGTAGGACTTCCCATTTCAACGTTTCCAAGTATGTCTTGACCACTTTCGCAACATGAGATCGAGCATTGTCATGCTGCAAAATCACTTTATCGTCTCTCGTTGCGGCCGTTTGTCTTTCAATGCTCGGCTAAAACGCATCAATTGCGTTCGATACCGATCGCCTGTGATTGTTTCAGTCGGTTTTAACAGTTCATAATACACTACGCCGAGCTGGTCCCACCAAATACAGAGCATGACCTTGGACGTCAAAATCACCATTCTTGAAGCGTTGAAACCACTCACGACACTAATAGCGGCCTCACCATAAGTATTTGAGAGCATTCGATGAGCCTCAGCCGCAGATTTCTTCATATTGAAGCAAAAAATTAAAACCTCCCGCAAATGACGAGAATTTCGCTCGTAAACTAACATTTTCAATCGAGAATAACTTTATGATGCAGACACAAATCGACTAATGTTTCTATGGGGTTATGTTGACAGATGCCCAAGTTTATTGTATGACGTCTATGATCTATTTATTTCAACCATCACTTACCGTTAAAGCCATCTATAGGAAAACGGCGGAAGCAAAGTTGTACACCTAATATACTAATATTCAATGTTCTTGAATCATCGAAGTTCTCGTACGATTGCAGAGGTCAAGCTCTTAAATGGGGTACGAAATTGGATTGGGTGACCGTTTTAAAAAATAAGGAAATTAATGCCCAAATGAGAGAGAAAGCGTTTTTTTTTTAATTATAATTTTGTGTGTATCTTAGAAAATGTTGCAAATCTATAGTATTATTTTAGTAATAAAACGGATTTAATTAATTTTACATAATAAAACCATTTATTTTGATGGTTTTCTTTGGGCATTAACTTTTAACTGAGTGTATGAAGTTGAAGTACCGAAATTGACGTGTGCAAAATTCTATGGTAAGTTAACGATGAAATAAGAAAGAAAAAAAGATGTTGAAAATGTAACCTTTCAAGTATAACTTAGTAACAGATAAGGCTCGCAAACACTTTTTTGACCTACTATATACAAATCTTATCACAGACTTTTCTCAAAAACAAGAATATAATAGTTTAAAAAATTACGATTTTAATGGTCACAAAAAGGTAATAGGTCAATGGGCATGCTGGAGAAATATTTGTATACATATACTTGCATGTAAATTTAATCTCAAAAAGTAAACATAATCTCATCTTGGTACAATATAAATTCAGAGCTATTATAGCCTAATTGATCGCTGTTTATTTATTAATTAATATAATATATTTATTTATTAATATAATATAATCATGAAATCGATTAAATAAATTTAAACGTTTCGACCATAAATGGCTCTTTTCAATGAATAAATTAATCAATAACTATATTCGCAATAATATTTGTCAATAATATAAAATTCGTAAAAAAACAGCGCTCAATTAGTCAATGAATTGAAAATCATGAAATTATTGAATAATACGATATTAGTTTCATTGAATATGGTATCTTTTTACACCTTACAATGTACCAACAGACTTAGCTATCATCAGTATTGAGAAAAGATGGCCATATTAAGAAATCCAAATACTTTACATGAATTCAAAATTACAATACAAGATTATTAAATTCGCATAATTAACAAATAAAATGTGACAAAAATACAGGCCTGTACTTGCGGAGCATCGAAGAGCCGAGGATGACGGCGGAAACGGCGGGTCCTTGTGTACAAGGAATACAGGGCGTCCAGAGTAGCGTAGCAAGTCAAAGTATGCTGCAACAGGATGGCAGTGGCGGCGTTTATTATTCCTCGACATCGACTTGGACGTACGATCCAGAATACGCCCGTATGGAGGCTTGGCTTGACGAGCATCCTGACTTCGTTAACGATTACTTTCTCAGGTAATCTGTTCTTCCGAATTTATAATGAAGCGGATAGATTCATGTTAGGTTCATTGTTTTGAAAATTAATTGATGGCTTGTTTATTATCGTTTTTGAAAAATAATAACTACAACTTTTAACAAAATTGCCTCTGTTATGATCTATATATTTTTCTCCTTTATGTTTTTTTCGTTTATATATGTTTTTTGTACATTTATATACGTTTATATACATTTTTTATCACGAAATCTATTTTTCGAAATCTGCATGAACATCGGAAAGTATATAATAAAAATAGCACGTACGCAAGATGTTACATCTGAAGCTTCGGATGCAATTATTTCCCAAACTATCGTTATTCCAAAAAGTATTTCAAATAGAACTTAATTTAATAAATACGAGGGGGATATCTTTTGATGATCACAAATCCTTGCTAAAAGTGAACGTGCTTCCAAGATTTCAAAATGACCTTTATTCTTCTAAATGGAATCATAGCGACTAATTTGGAAGATAATTGCATCCGAAGCTTCAAATGAGATTTTGTATATGTATATTTGTATATGTACATTGTTTTTATATAGAATATATATACTCGTATATATATATAGTATGCTTATCACAGACTGTTTTTCTCTAACTTAATCATCTAAAATGTTTCCGTATTTAATGATACGAGAAAATACCAAAGAAGAAAGTTGTTCGATTCGAAAGGGCAAATATTATAATGAATAAAAAATTTTTCTCAAGATCATATTTTTTTAGACTTTAAGGTCACCTTTTTAAATGAAATTGTGTTATTTTTTTACACAATATGATTCCTCTAATTATTCTGAATATAAAAGTATTATGATAGTGGTATAAAAAAAATCAATAGTTTACGAAATATTTTATATCTTATTCTGACATAAAATGTTAAATAACTCGTAAACTATTAATTTTTTGATAATCGTATTTAATATTTTCATGAACAGAATAATGAGATGAATCAATTGATAGAAAGAAAACACATAATTGCTTCAAAAAAATACTATGAATAATTTTTTAAATAAGCATTGTATTTTTAAATAAGCTATGTGCTTTTTATCCACCAATTGATTTATCTTATTATTTTGTTTAGGTATTAAAGTAAAGTATTAAGGTATGATTATCAAAAAATTAACCCCTAAATTCCGTACCCCAATCGCGCATCCGTAACTTCCACACTGGTACGAATTTGGCAATTGCATTTTTAAATATTAATTTTGTTATGAAACTTTAGAACAAAAATAAGTTAAAATATGTGTTTTCTAATAGGAAATTTTGTGAGAAATTCAATGGTGAAATTCAAATTGTACGAAAAATTTACTTTGATGATGGAAAAGATTTTTTTAGATAGATTTTTGAAAAACGATTTTTTATTTATTTAATTATATTTATTTTTATATTAATACAATTCAATTGTTTATATTTTTACTTTATTAATAAAATATAGGTGTAAAGGAAAATTATTAGAACATCGGCATCTGCCTTGCAAATATTACATCGTGCTCTGTATTCTCTTTTAAAGGAGTTAATATTTCTCTAAGTGGTACGTCAATTTTCAATATAAAATCAGTAAAATTTTAAATATAATATATATCGTCCTATTTGAGGAACTGCAATATTGCCAAATTTTGCAAATACCTGCCTTATTCTATCATGTGGCTGAAAAATTTTTAGATTGAACGAATTTATCCAAGTGAAATTCGATCTTAATTATGTCCTTAGTCCAGATGGGTATAACTATGTAGTAGGGCGCCTGCACACGCTTCGATAACAGTTTTCAAAGTACCACCGAAAACCAAAGCGCCCATTTTGCGTGCCACTCTATGGATCTAGTCCTTGCGCGCGCCGTCCCCGCGCCATTTCTTCCCAGAGCGTATGCACTTCTTAAAATTCACAAACCAAATTGTTCTTTTAAGATCATTGTTTCGTCCATAGTCTGTTACATGGCTTCCTTTTTATATAATATTTATACGATTCTTTACTGAAAGTACTGAAGAATCTACTGAAGAAAGTACTAAAAGTACTGAGAATCATATTAAAGATAGTTTTCAACTGGTTGATAAACTTAAAGGAATTTACTTTAAGGAAAATTACAAATTAATTTCTCTAGACGTTGTGTTACTATTTATAAATATATCAATGGCTTTAACAATGTACTGTATTAATGATAGTAGAATTGGACTTACATTTAAAAAAAATGTGCACTTCCAAAAATAGAATTTCTGACTGCAATTAAGTTGTTTTAGATTCGACTTTTTTTATATTTGACAATACTATTTATAAACAAAATTTTGGTACGCCCATGGATTCTTCTTTATCTCCCATTGTTGCGGACTTGGTAATGCAAAAATTGGAAAGCTTTGATGTTGTTTGGGGATTTTGTACTTTTTTATTGTATTTTTTTATTAGTATGTCGGCGATTTATGCGCGGCGGTTTCAGTGTCTAAAATGGATTTTCTCAGCGCGTTCAATTCTTTCCATCCTCGTCTGCATTACACAATTTACCATGGAAGTCGAGCATAATTTGTTAAATTTTCTAGATATTTCTATCATTATTAATAATAATCATTTGATTTTCGACTGCTATCATAAACTCAAGCAGATTTTTAAATTTTTTTTCAATCATCTGACATCTCAAAAGAAAGGCATAATTTTTAATTTAATGGACAGAGTTTTTTTGATGTCGGATCCTATTTTTCATGCAAAAAACATCTCTCTTGTTATAAACATTTTGAAAACAATTTTCCGCTTAAATTCATTTTTGATTCCATTAATAATAGAATCAAGGATATTATTCGGAAAAAGTTGTTTAGAATCAACAACTTAGAGAATAATAAATTAGTCCATCTTGGTTTATCATATCTTATGTATCGATTTTACAGAAAAATTTAAACAATTCAATAGAAATGATATCAATAAAAATGATATCAAAGTCTCTTATTATAATACAAATGAAAGAAATTTATCAAAGTACATAAAGACCTTTTGGACTTTTTTTCGAAATCTAATGTTGTTTATAAGATAAACTGTAATGACTGTGATGCATCTTACATGGGACAAACGAAGAGGAAGCTGAAAACTCGGATTTCAGAACATCGAAATTATATACAGAACATCTAAATCAGTAATAACAGATCATCGATCGCAATTGGATCATGACTTTGATTGGAACATTCAAATCTTGGATGAAGAACCGGTGTACAATAAATGCCTTGTCTCAGAGATGCTTAACATTAAAAAACAGAGTAATAGTTATCATATATATCTTAACCTACAAACAGACACAGAAGGTTTTCATAAATCATATATTCCGATAATAAACTGATAATAAACAATGTTTGATTTTGCCAAGATTTATTGCAGTACAATTGAATCCATCGAGAACGTTGGACGATTTTCTTTATTCTTTATTTTATATATTGAACATTACACACTTACAATTGTAATATTAATTTTTACTTCTTTTAATACCAAAATTTGATTTTTTTAAATATTAACATGGATTTTCTCAATTTTTGACTCTGAGGTGAGTTTTTACCAGAAAAATATATTATGTTTGTTTAAAAAAATTTTTTAATTTTGATAATTTATATAATAATTTTATGTTTCTTTATATTCTCATTAAAACAAGAAAAAATTTTCGCAATCAATCATTCACTTTTCTATTGATATCACTTTTCTATTGAATTGTTTAAATTTTTTTGTAAAATCGGTACATAAGATATGATAAATCAAGATGGACTAATTTATTCTTTATTATTCTCTAAGTTGTTGATTCTAAAACTTTTTCCGAATGATATCCTTGATTCTATTATTAATGGTATCAAAAATGGTATCAAAAATGAATTTAAGCGGAAAATTGTTTTCAAAATGTTTGACGAGCAATTTTTCGTTTCTCTGTTTTAACACTCATCTAATTCTGTAACGAAATAGTCGCTTTCTTAATTTTTGAATAATAATTTTTGTTGCACCGGAATTTTTTTATACATCTGAAGAGAGTCTAAATATTATATAAGGTCGAAACATGTATTGTACTTAGTATTGTATTTTGTAGCATTTCAATTTTCTTATTTTGTACAATTCTTATATCTATCTTCAATTATACTGATGTTAAACGAACAATGGAGATTTTTTATGTTTTCTGACTCTTATTAACTTTTTATATCTCGTTGTCGTATTTATTTACACCAATAAATGTTATTGTAAAAGCATCTAAATTTGGAAAAATGATTTCAGGTAATTAAATAAAATTTCCTTTCACAACAGATTTATTTTATTATTAAAAAATAAATATAAATTTGCGTAAACGGAATAATATCATGAAATTATAATCTCTGTGATATCATTTCTATGATATATTTTATATTTTGTTTACGAATCTCATAATAGTCGTAAAATAGTTATTAATTTAACATTTGTATTTCTTACAGATCATTTTAAAATGTGGTTAGAAGAAGCTTATTTTCCAAACATTGGTTCTAAAAGCGTTTTTCTTATCGATTCATGGACTGGACATTGTCCCAATATTATTTCAGATTTAACATTGCAGGAAAACATATTACTACTATTATACCGAAAGGTACTACAGGAAAAATACAACCATTAGATGTTTACGGATTTAGAATTTGGAAAAATTTTGCTAAAAGATTTTGTTTAGATATTGTTTTACTCTATTAGAAAGTAATATAAATTTATATAAAAGAAATAATATAATAAAATTACAATCTCTGATACATAATCAATTGTCATCTCCGCGATATCACAACTTATTTAAATATTTGTGATTTAAAAGTGGTTGTACAAACGAAAGACCAGAAGAAATTTGAAAATCCAGTAGAATTTAGTTTAGACAAAAGTTCAACAACGTGTGATATCGAAGGTTGCAATAATACAAGGTGTATACAAAAAGTTCGTACTCTGTTCATCAAACATCCAAATTAAATTATTCTGTAACGGGGATGTGGTCACCTTCGAAATACTCTCCCCTTGACAGAATACACTTGGTTCAACGCTTCTCCCTGAAAGCATGTCTTTCTTTGTCAGTTCCTTTAGGAGCTTCATTGTTTTTCGTTTTATGATATCAACAGCTACAAAATGTTCACTCCGCACGATATTTTTTTACTTTAAAGAACAAGTAAAAGTCAGTCAGGATGCTAGATCAGGGAATGGTCATCAAGGATCAGGTGCTAGAATAGGGAAGGTATGATAGTGATATTGTTTTTGGCCAAAAATTCGCGCGTAACGAACTCCGATTATCATCCTTTTGAGAAAATTTGAATCTTGGGCATTTTCGATCTAGTCATTGCAACACGTCTTCGTTTTTGCTTGTCAAAACTTTCGGAACAATTTTTACACACAGCTTCTGCATGTTTAAATCTTCTTTTAAAATTGTTCGAATATTACTGTTATTTATTCCAAGTTTTTCTGCAATCATTCTAGTAGTAATTTAACGATCTGCCTTCACCAAATCGTAAACACGTAAATGTTCTCATCGATACGTGACGTTGTATCTCACTCGTGCATCATCATCGACTTTCTTCCTTTCTTGAACCGGTTTATTTACACAGTTCTATGCTTCATGGCAGACTCACTATACACTATTTTTAACATTTGAAGAATTTCCTGGCCAGGTTTTTGCCAAGTTTTGAGAAATTTGATATTGGTTCTTTGCTCGTCAAAACGTCTTGCTCCATTCCAACATGACAAAAGTACGTTAATAAAAACAGATACGAAAAGCAGAGATCTCGACATCTAACTTTTACTAAGGACACATGATGCTTCCCCCGAGACGTTGCACCACTGTACAAACTTACAGCGTTACCACATCGGCAGAATAGAAATAAAATTCAATGCACGAATTTTTTGTACACACCTTATATAGCTGTAGTAAGATGTTCATGGTGCAAGAAATCATTATGTTTAAAACATTTTTTCATCGCGTATCATTATTGTAATGAATATAATGAGTAAACGATACAAAATATAAATTTATTGTATATAAACATTTAGAAATTATTACATGAATGATAAGTAAATAAGTTCACAGTTATTCCTATCATTCAAAAAACTTATCTTTTCTTTAAAAATATGTCACGATTTTGATACGTAATACGTGATTTAAGAAGGTTATTTCTTATATCTCATTACATTCTTATATCTTATGACATTTAGAGATTTTTTAATTTAAATATATTTTCTATATATATTAAATATAGTTATTAAATATAGTTATTAAATATAGTTATTAAATACATATTTTCTAACAATTCAATGTATTTTTAAATGCAACAATTTAAAAAAAAATTTATTTTTTAAAAATTCAATCTTATACAATAATTTTATTATAAAAGAATGGATTTGGAATAAAATTATTTTTAATTTTTATTCATAGAAGGAATTAATTCTACTTACTAAATAAGATCAATTATCATAAGACTCGTAACTTGTTCTCGTAAAACTCATAAAAACTTACAATCAGTATTCTAACTTTATGCGTATGTATCGTAAGACGTAAGATTATTCGTAAATATTTATGATTTCTTGTAAATTTTATAGCTAGTAAAAAGCTGTCTGTAATATCGTATAAAGGTATAAACACTTCAAAATTTTTATAAATCTTACGAGAATATGTTACGAATCTTACAATTTTATTTAGAATTTAGGCATAAATATCAAAGAAATAATAATAGGGTTAATATGTATATACAGGGTGTTTGGAAATAATCGCCAAATATTTCATGGGCAAGTAGAGCGGACTAAACTGAGTCGAAAAATCCTCTTCCATTTTGTAAATTTCACCAAATAGTTAACGAGATATTAATCCTTAAAGATAGCCGAATACTGTGATAGCGTATACTGTGTATACGCCTACCGATTTGGCGCACGGGCCGTGGGGAGCGGGGATAGCCTGGCAAGCGCGCCGTTCGAGCTGTAGTGGCTGCGGCGGTGCGCAGGACGCTTGCCAGTCAATCTCCAACTCCCCCGCGCGCCAAGCGATCGGTAGGCATATACATTTCGCAGTAGTAAGTCGGGCAAGCGTATTCGGCTACTTGGAGAAATTTACAAAATGGTAGAGGACTTTTCGACTCAGTTTAGTCCGCTCTACTTGCCTATGAAATATTTGGCGATTATTTCCAGACACTCTATATATCTTAAAAATATTAATGATAAAATTGAAAACAAGACCGTTTATGTTAAATACATTACTTTAAATACGAAGTGCCACGGTCTGAATATTAAGATGTTGAACTATTATATGTATGTATATATTCATGTAAATGAATTAATTTCAGAAATGATAATTGCGTGCCGCAATTATGGTTGTCGGACATTCAATACAATCAATCTGAAATATTAATAATCCTCCCAAATTTCCCAAATTTAATCTTAGAAAACTATAATAAACTTATTGCCTCGGCAAAGAGATGAATCCGGATTTCTTGCGTGCGAGTGTCCTAAGTCTTTAAACTACTGAGCAATATTCCTCGCAATAACTGCTGTTATAATATAATTTTATTATACATTGTTGAATTCGTAAAAAAATAATCTTTAATTTGGTAAAAAAAAAATTTTTTAATTTAAGAATATTATGGATAGTAGGAGTATTTTGTTAAACGAAAAAAAAAACAAAACTTTTTTATTTATGCAATAAATTTTTCTATTTTTTATCTATAACCATAACTATACTATTGAAATCATACAACTTTTGTTTAAAAAATTTTTTTCTATCTTTTATACTTCTGACGATATTCGCGAAAGTAAAATATCGTTTTTTTTTAAGGAATGTTTCACCTTAAACATGAGTTAGCGCACGTATTTTTTTATACATATCTCTTAGATTTTCATGTTTAATAGCATATCTCATGGAGAATCAAATCGGTTTCGGACAGTTGAACCTTCCCTTATAAGTCCTTTTTTTATATATATTGCAAAGATAGAACTTAGATTTATGCTAGAAATTTTATGCGTATAATATTGGATTGTCCGGAAAGTTCGTGCCGATTTTTGGTAGATGGCGTAAGGAATCAGGTCTAAATATATCAGAATGATTGAAAATAAATGATATGCGTACATATCGTGTACATAAAAGACGTACTTCAGACATACTTGGAAAAATATTTGATTGCGATATGTTAATTTTTGTCAGTTTTATACGCCTTTGAATAAGGAAGAAAACAAAGTGCATTTTAGGCATTTAATGCTTTTCTTTTATCGGAAAGGCAAAAATGCCACACAAGTGGCAAACAAGATAGCTGTTTATGATGAAGGTGCTGTAGCTGAAAGAACTGTGCGGAAGTGGTTTGCTAGGTTTAAAGCTAATGATTTCAACCTTGAAAATCAAGAACGCCCGGGTAGGCCCTCTACCACAAATGAAGATCAGATTAAAACACTGATCGAGAATAACCCACTTTATACGACACATAAATTAGCAGAAATGTTGAATATGTCAAAATCCATCATCCACGAGCATTTTGTGAAACTTGGCTACATAAACCGTTTTGATGTATGAGTTCCTTACGATTTAACGGAGAAAAATCTGATGGATCGCATTTCCATTTGCGACTCGCTCTATAAACGAGGAGACATCATTTTTGAAGCAAGTAGTGATGGGGGATGAAAAATGAATCATTTACAATAATGTTGAATGAAAAAGATCTTGGGAAAAGCGGAATGAATCTTTAGCCACTCCAAAAGCCGGTCTTCCAAAGAAGGTCATGCTCTGTATTTGGTGGGATTGGAAAGGGCTTATGAGCTTTTACCAAACAACGAGACGATAAATTCAGAGAAATATTGTTCTCAATTAGAAGAATTGAAGACAGCAATTGAACAAAAACGTCCAGAAATAACGAATCGGAAGGGCGTCGTGTTTCATCAGGACAATGCGCGACCTTATGTGTCTTTGATAATTTGTCGACAAAAGTTGTTGGAGCTCGGTTAGGATGTTCTACTCCATCCACTATATTCATCAGACCTCGCGCCCTCTGATTTCCACTTATTTCGATCATTAAAATTTCCTTAATGGAAAAAGCTTCAACTCTTTGGTCGAGGTAAAAAAATCACTTAGAAAAGTTTTTCGCTGAAAAACCTGAGAGAATCTGGAAGGACGGAATTTTTCAAAGTTG
>NW_012130106.1:926217-931709 GCF_000143395.1 Atta cephalotes | reverse complement strand
CTCAATACATAAATTTCTGTCAACTATAGAAAATAGCGATAATTCTAATTGGAGTAACAAAATTTTCTTCTTTTTTTTGTTGAGCGAAAGTGTTCTGTATGAGTACGAGATGAATAGGATGTTACATGAGATGAAATCCAAAGCCCTAGACGTGTTAGCATTCAATAATTAAAAGCAAACAGTCTCGCGGTCCATCAGTCGAAATTAAGGGTGACCAAAGGCGCTGCAAATTAGGTCCAAATTGAAATACAAGTTTAATAAAACGAAGCTACTTTAGATGTAATGTGCATGCATGCATACACGATGTATGTATACACATTCTTTGATTATTACATTTGGTAAATGATCTAACAAGACATGAATTTTGGTTTGTAATCAAAATTTCCCAAAGTGGATGTAATCATCCACCAGTGGGCCTTGAGAGAATCTGTGAATGAACGTTGTTAATCCTGGGGGATCGTACGTTGTGCTCCTTAATAAACCTAAAAAAGTTTAGAAAACTATATATACGATTAATATAACGATAAGATGTCGCTGAAGAACGAATTAATGCCCATTTTCATCAATGTAGATTAACTTTAATCTCGGTTCAACTTATTTCGTCTTTTTCTAGTTCTAAAGATTGGAAAAAGACATAGATAATGAAAATGAGAAAATCTGAATGTCGCTATCTCCCTGATTATGAAATGGCAGAAGGCCCAGAAGATGTGAAACGGAAGATTCAAAGAAAAGTGCATGATATTGACTGTAAAATTCCAATCAACAACGCAAAGTATTAGAATCGATTGGATTTGCATAGTTGAATCTGATAAAGAAACCGGTTGGAGTCGCTGCTGATGGTATTATACATCTCAGTCGTCGACTGGTAGCAAAGGTGCAAAAACAGTATTGCGATTGTACTTTTGCCAATTTGTTTTATCGATCTCAGTGAAAAGGGGAATTGAAAGAAACCGCATCTATTAATATAGTGTTGTCTGGTGTTGACAATTCTGAGGATCTCGCAATCCGCTGAGAAGCGACGGGCATTATTTTGAGCAAAGATTTGTCGATTACGAACAGCTATGCATACATCTCTTTTCCTGGGACGTGCCTCAATTGTTCAAAGAAGTATCTGAACGAAGTTTTCGATCGAAATTACTTGTTTTAATCCTGATGGCTTGGTTAGAATTGGGGCAGGCCTGTATTATTCAAGATCCTGTTAGAGATGAATGAGGATCTTCATGATCGCCGGCCAGACTCGTTACTCTTAAGTGATACTTATACTCGTTACTCTTAGGCTAAGTGATTTTGTCTCTCACAAATGCTCTGGAAGAGCATAAGAAACCGTATTGCATGGCAAGCATACTGAAAAGAGGGAACCGATTGGGATAGTGGATACTCGAAAGCAACATCTCTGTAGATCCATTCAAATGAAGTAAAACGACTATTATTTGTAAATCATCGGCAAAGTGCATAGCCATCTTCTTTCTTTCTTAATAGAACTTTCTTGGTAAGGCAATAAGTTATTTAATGTCATATTATTGCGTAAAAGAGAACGGATTCTACTGAGGAACTTAGTAGTTTTATAAGCGCTAGGATGCCATCACTCTTGGAGAAAGCTAGCAAGCCCTATCGATAATGCGATAATTTGCATGTCAGCTTCACATAATGTTTCCAAACAATCACCTTCTAGCACTAACTTTGCCAACGTCGTAGTGATCGGAACTGGACTACTTTGAACGTGGGATAGAATTTATGATAACCTAACCAAAAGCTTCCCATTTAGATAGTTGATGTACCTATCTGTTTATGAGCGAAAGTGTTCTGTCCATGAGTACGAGATGAATAGGATGTTACATGAGATGAAGTCCAAAATCCTAGACGTGTTAATATAATATTCGACAATTACAATAGAAGCAAACAATTTCGCGGTCCATCAGTCGAAACTAAGGGTGATTAAAGGCGCCACAAATTAGATTCGAATTGAAGCACGAGTTTAATAAAAACACATGTTTGAGATACAACCACTTGATCGTCCTTAGTCCACAACTTAAAGGGATAAGCCTAAGTAAAATTTTCAAAAAATCGAATTTTCGAAGGATTGATGTCTTAAAAATATACTCTTAAAAAATTTTTATAAAATTCGAAGTATTTCTCGAGTTGTATAAATCTTAGGGAATGGGCGCACAGTGCGTTGAAATCGCTGAAGTCACCCTATACCGAACGTACATAGGAACAATTGACCTTGTTTTTTGTATACCTATATTTCGTCTTACAGATGTGTGTGTGCGCGCGCGCGCGCGTGTGTGTGTGTGTGTGTGTGTGTGTGTGTGTGTGTGTTTCAAAACTAGAAAGTTCGTTGGATAGTTATTAGTTGTTCGTAGCACGAGGCACGCGTCAATACTCAAACTTTGAACGTGTTTTTTTCAAAAAGTGTTTTTTTTTTCAACTAACAGTGTCTATAACTCGAACAATTTTTGATCGATTGTGCTTAACTTTGTAGAACAGTAGTTTCACAAAACGTATAGTTTCAATTAAGGGATGTTTTTTTAATTATTAGTTTTCAAGGAGCGAGATGTTTAAGAAGTTCAAAATATAGTGAAATAAAAATTTTTTTTTAACATTTAAAAAAAATTATTTTTTTTTTTAAATTATTTTAAAAAATCGCTACTCTTAACTGAAACTACACTCATATAGATTTGAAATTTTCAAACAAATTTTATTTTAGATAATTACAATTTGAGTTCTCTACACCGTTTTTTGAACACAGAAGTTTACAATGTTGAGCAACATCGTCATATATTTATATTTTTTTTGACATATAAAATTCTTAAAATATCTTCAAAGTGCAATTGATACATCAATTCATATTTTTTCTAAAACTTATAGTTATTTTTTAAAAAATTGATAAAGAAAGCCTTTTTTAAAGGCCTTTACTTAGGCATATCCCCTTAATAAATTCCGGAATAAGCAATTTTTCAGCATCATCCTGAAAAATTTATTAAATTGACAACGGCATAGTCTAACATTTCGCTCAGCTCGGCCAACATCTGTGTAGACCTCGAGCAATTCATGCGAGCACATTAAAACATTGAGGCCCTGATGAAAGTGTCTATTCGAGATACCGAGAGCATTGAGTGTACGAAAGCATTGAGCACGGTTGTCTGCCAGTCTTTTGACTTATGGCGAATCGGCACACATATATCAACCTTCTAATACTACTCTGACATGGTGCGAATCTGACGGTGTAGAATCACTTTGGTGCTATGCCAAATTATACAGTTTTTAGAAACGTCAGCGCAACATTTCTTGAACTCGTTTAATTCGATTGATCTGAGATATAAAATTAGCACTACGCTGGGTTAGTTTTCATTTGCTGAATCTTAACGCACTGGTACATGCGCACAAGCCGAATGGCACTGAAAAAATTCGCACTAGTGCAGTCTGGCGAATTTGCTATTAATGTAAAAAGGATCTATAGATTCTTTTCAAGACATATATTCAAGAGGAAGGTTTTTTATTGTATAATCCTCAATAAGAAAGAACCGTGAGCAAGGAATTGATCCTCGAATGATACTTGTGGAGCAATTGCTCTTTTAAGATCAAAACTTTTTACCAAGCACAACATTCACCTTCATTTAATGGCAGCATCGGTTCCTGGATCATGATAGATGAGATCCATTTGCTTCCTATTTGGATCACAGTCTAAAAAGGACATCGTCTAGGGACCTTTTATTCTTCCGAATGAAATCTGATACAGGAATTCCAAAGGATGATGTGGATGATTGAAAAAATCCGAAAAAATTGGAAGTTAACACCTAAGTATCCGAGGGTAAATGGATTTTAAAAAATCCGAACACTCGATATTTTGGGAAGAGTTATGTTCAACTCGACCGCTCAGCATTTGAAGAATTGCCTCGGTCCACAAAAAGTGCTGCGCAGATGACTGAGAAAACAACAAATATTTGGATATCGTTTGCTGCGAAGAAATCGTCGGTTACGTCCTCTATTTGCCGAAATTTTGTCGTACTTGATGGGAGGAAAAGCCGCGCCCTCGACTGCTCGTCTCCATCTCCGGAGGATGCCGGTGTCCGCTTTGCGGGAAGAGGAATCACGCTCTACTCCACTCAACCGCTAATGCAATAAAGAATTTGGTCGGCAAGAAGACGTACCTGGTACGACACCCCAATCGCTATGTGCGATTCGGTTATTCGCCATGCGCTCGTATTGGCGGGAGGAGAAGTTCATTTTATTCTGTTAGATTCTCGTAAACTTGCGACATTCCTTCTATCGATGATCTAATCTCAAGGGATTGGTTGCGGGAGCGTGGATTGCTACGGATGGCTCGAGCGAATCCTCGCGAGCATGATCAGGAACATGCTTAAGACAGTGATCGATGGATCTCTCGGTGAGCATCAATCCCTCGAGGATATGACAAGACTCTACATCCTGCGATTGATTTTGCGATCATTCATGCGAGTAAGAATTCGCGCATTTTCTACTTCTGACGATAAATATGAGACAAATATCTTGATTCTGCGAACATCTAACAAGTGTACTTACGTAACATTTTCGAAATTATGTGAAAAATTTTTCGAAAAGAAAACACACTGTTGTCTCACGAACGAACAGAACACAATGAAATGGCGCACGGAAAGACTTGGCCCATGGAATGGCACGCAAGGCGAGTGCGCCAAACACTTTGGTTTTTGGCGGTACTTTGAAAACTGCGAAGGCGCACTACTAGTTGTATCCATCCGGACGGGACTTTAAGAGACATTAATATTTAAATTTAAAAAATTTGTTTTTATTATTATTCTGAATTTATTGAAGAACTTTTTAAAATTATTTGTAGACTTAAATTATTTATTTATAAAAATACAAGAAACAACAGAGAAAAGTATTGTGCATGAAAAATTATAAAATTTACATATTTTTCATAAAATTTAATAATTTAAGAACAATACAAGCGCGCGCTACGCATACGCCATTTATTTAATAATTACTTATATTAATAATATATTTATATTGATAATATTTATATTACTTATTAATTATTTATTAATTATTTTATTTTTTATGAGAAGAAAATGACAGAATGCTATCATTTCCACATCACCTTGCGGTAGATAGCATGATGCGTTTTTTTTATAGAGGTTTTCTCATTAGGCATACTCTACTTCGATTATTGTATAATAAATTTTATTCAATAGACGATAAGAGAATAAATTAATATTTAGAATGTCTTTTAAATATATTTAGTTGTTCAAAATTCTTTTGGAGATTTAGCATTTTATTTTTAATATGTATTAAAATTTTTTATTAAAAATATTATATTTAATCATAATTTGAACATAATTAATTTCATTTTTTCTTTTTTTTGTTTAATAAAAGTTATTTAAATAAAATGTGTTAAAAAATTTATTATCACAAACTTTATTTTCAATATTTTGATATATCTATTTTTTTAGAAATATATATATATATATATATATATATATATATATATACTA
>NW_012130106.1:924584-926197 GCF_000143395.1 Atta cephalotes | reverse complement strand
CATCTGTCACTAGTTTATGTATGAAGTTTCATGACATTTCGTTCATTCGTTTACAAGCTACAATCATTTAAGTGGTGCTACTTTCTTCGTTCTGTATCACGATAACGCACTGTCATACACGTCTTTGAAAGCGATGGCCAAATTGGAGCAATTACGATTCAAATTGGTTGCTCACCCACCATATTCTCCAGACTTGGCCCCCAGCGATATTATCTGTTCCCAAACCTCAAGCGGTGGCTCCAGAGAAAGAGATTCATCTCGAATGAGAAAGTCATTGCGGAAACCGAGGCGTATTTCGAAGGCTTGGACGTTTCGTACTACAGAAAGGGCATCGAAATGTTGGAAAATCGTTATATCAAGTGTATCGTCCTCGAAGGCAACTATGTTGAGGAATAAATATAACTTTGCCCAAAAAACGCTTGTTTTCATTAAAAATCCCGGGATTTTTCAGGCCATGTAGTATATATATATATATATAAAATAATTTATATATATTAAATAAATAATATTAAATAAAAGTTATTTGACAATTTTAATTTTAAACAGTAATTTTGAATTAATAGAGATTTAATTAAATATGATTAATTACAAATTACGTCTATAGTCACCTATCCATGAATTGAGCATACGGTAATGATCGTTTATTGTTCTCACTAATATTTATAAATCATCATCTATGTGTAGTTCATAATTGTTATATTTAAACCGTTATATCTCAGAAACTATTGCTTAAAATAAAAATTTACAAATAATTTTTTTACTTAATTTTTTAAAATCTTTTTTGTTACAGTATTATGACTCGCGAATTTTGGGATATCCTACATAAAAATTTAAATATAGAAAAATTATTTATATATTTCTGTATATACATAATTCTTAATTGTTGTTTATTATTTCGTTGATTATCAAGATAAACTTTTAATGTTTTCGAAGATTTAATTTGTGAAAAAGCAACATAAAGTTGTCTATGATTGAAAACATCTTTTCGAAGATCTATTCCCACTTTGTCGAATGTTTGGCTTATTAATTGTCATAGCAAAAGCTAATTTTAAGAAATTATCTTCTTTTAAAAATGAAAGGATATATATTTTCACAATATAATGTTATGCGATTTAAAAAAACGATATCTCCTACTTTATCACCGATTAAAATTTTATATTTCAAATGATCAGCGCACACGCACGCACGTATGTTCTACTATATTAATCTAGTACCATTACAAAGACCTTCGTTAATACTAAAATTTTTAACTAACATAATAATACAATTTGATCTTAAACGCAATTCATAAGCAGGAAGAGATGATGAAGACAAATATTTAAGTATTCAGGTAATAAAACTTCATCAATACCATTATCACCATTATCATCACAATTTTCAGTACTATCTTGTATATACTTGTATATACTTGTATACAGTATATACTTGTATATATTTGTTTTTCAAATATCTAATAATTCGATAATTCATTTATTAATTTCATCTACATTAGTTATTTCTTGCAGAAAATTATTTATTGCACATTTAGCTATTTTATCTAGCAAATTTTATTTAGCAAATTTTTTATTTTGTATTAGATCACCGTATATATATATATATATATATATATATAT
>NW_012130106.1:915287-923243 GCF_000143395.1 Atta cephalotes | reverse complement strand
GAGATGGAAAGGATTCAGAAAGTCAGATGGGTGCCACATGAATTGAACGAGAGATGGAGAGGCGCAAAAACACATGTGAAATTTTGCTCGAACGATACACAAGAAAGTCATTCTTGCATCGTATCGTTACTGGGGATGAAAAAGATTGTGGATTAAGAATCCCAAGCACAAAAAATCATGGGTAGACCCAGGCGCACCATCCACATCGACCGCAAGACCGAATGGCTTTGGCAGGAAGCCGATGCTTTGTGTTTGGTGGGACCAGAAGGGTGGTCTATTATGAGCTATTGAAGCCTAGCGAAACGGTTAATACCAAACACTATCAACAACAATTGATCGATTTGAACCATTCGCTAACTTACTTAAAAAACGACCAGAATATCAAAAGAGGCAACACAAGGTCATTTTTCTCCATGACAATGCTCCATCACATACGGCAAAACCAGTTTGGGACACGTTGGAAGCACTCAGCTGGGAAGTTCTACCCCATGCGGCTTACTCACCAGACTTGGCTCGTTCCGATTACCACTTGTTTGCATCGATGGGTCACGCACTTGCTGCACAGCGCTTTGGTTCGTACGAAGATGTGAAAAAAATGGCTCGATGAATGGTTCGCGGCAAAAGGGGAAGATTTTTACTGGCGTGGTATCCACAAATTGCCCGAAAGATGGGAAAAATGTGTAACTAGCAATGGAGCATACTTTGAATAAATCTCTTTTTATCACTCTTCCAAATTTAACGTGTTTTTTTTGGGGAAAAGATCGTCATTTCATACTTGTACACTTGGTACGTACAAATAATCTACGAAGTTATTTTGGCATCATCCATGCTATCACTTCATTTATTGTTCGTTTTCATTCATCATCATCTTCAATCTAAAACTATACTGAAAATGATTGACATACTTCTCCATTCACAGTTTTTAAAACATTGAAACTTGTAACTCCTTTTATAGTGAGTAACAATAGCTGTAAATATTTCTGTTTGTATTGGACTAACGGAATTTCGTTCTATACAATTAAAATGACTTTTTCGTTTGACCCAATGCGATATATTTCTTCTATTGATTTTTTTCTTCTTAAATGTATAATAGTTTAAATATTGTTTTGCTTCTTCGTCATGAAGATTTAAAGAAAAATAATCAATTAACATTGTAACTTGATTTAAAGCTGATATCATTGCTTCTTCATTGGCTTTATTTTTAATAATATTTTTAATAATATTTTTAATAATAATAATTCATTAGGAAGATGAACTGGCAAACATATAGCATGATTCTTATCTTGTAATTTTTTTCAAGAATACGCCAATTAGCTTTTACAGGTTCTATATAACGAGTTTCTATAAAGTTATGTATCTCATCATAATCGACAATTACATTTTCTGTTATTGGCTCAATTGTTATAGCAGCAACATCATGTTCCTTATAGATATATTTATGTAAATATTTAACTGATTTGATACTTGAAACTATCTTAACATTTATATGAATTAAAAATAATCGATAAAATAGGATATACGGAGCTACATAACGATTATCAACTATACCATATATCCATCAAGGCGTTCGAAACTTTTATCATTATTCGTCGACGATAATAAGAATAAGCATCTTCATTCATTTTAATTTCTTCAAGATATGGTTTAGGATAATGAACATTTTCGATCTACTAAACATTTTCCATCTACTAAACATCAATCGCCAAGGTTTATGAATCATATGTCTCATAATTATGTCATGTAAAATACGATTTTCACATGAATTAGGAATTTTTGCAGAAATATATTTGTCAACAATCTGTGGAGTTATTTTAAAATTGTTTTTTAGAGTAACTAATATGTGGACATGGATAAACTGCGTTTTTGGAATTCAATAACATATATAAAAGTTGCAATTTCACCAAAAAGTTTTTGCCTAATAATTAAATCAAATAATTTTTTTTGATATTAAAAATACATACACAAATGTCAGATCTATCAGAAGCTTATTGATCATATAAAAGATTTTCTTCAATTTCACGCCATTTTGTAAGTCATTATAATAAAAAGATCAGATTTACCAAATTTATTAACAATTGCCATTGAATCTTGATAGTTTTGTAATATATTATGAGATGATATAAATGGAAGTGTAACCATTTTTTCAATACTATTTTTTTCCATATAATTTATTTGCCATAATTTGCATATAAGCCTTTAATCCTTAATATATTTCAATACGTAATTCTTTTTGATGATCTTTACAGTAATTTATTCTATCCTTTTTAATTTTTACGTAATTGTTTACAAGCCATTGCCATTACGTGAAATAGATGACGACCTAATATATTAGGTATGGGAAAAAGTTCGTAGCGTTTTTTTTAATGCCATCTAACGAGAAAAATGCCACGAACTTTTTCCCATACCTAATAAAAACATTAAATTCATCACGAATAGCCATGCGATATTTAATGTATTGTCCTCTAGTTTTTCATTTATTACTATTTAATTTTGTTAAATTACTATGCCATTCTTGAATATCATGAAATAAAAGATACATCCATAGTTCAATATTTGGATCATGATTCTGACTTTTTACAATGTTTTGATATTTTTGTTACGTATTGCTATATACGATTCTGGAATTTCTCCATCAGGTTGTACGAAAAATAGCAGCAACTTCATTAATCCTTTGAGCATTATATCGTCATCGATCCATATCTGATAAATAATAATTGTAATTTTGGCAATAATTCTCTAGATTCTATTTCTAATTGTCGTTAATTTTCTAATTCTTCACCCATTTGATAAGATTGAGTAAATATATTAAATGTCCTTGAATTATATATTCAAGATTTCATATGATTTCTAAATCTAAATCTAAATTTTTATTTAAACGATAGTTTATAGCTTCATTATTATAGCTTCATTATTCAAAATAAAAAGTTGACCATAAGTTGGATTTTCATTTGGAGCAGTATTTAATGTTGTATTTACTTGATAATAAATTTGTTTTTGTATTTTGAAATAATACAGACCTAATCTTCTATTTTGAAAGTTAACTAAATTTGCATTAAATGATGCGAATGAAAATGAACTATTGTAACTATGGATATGTTGGAAAAAATCTTTAGATTTTGTACGTTTACATTAAATAAATTATGAAGAAATTGAGGATATTGAGGTAATGATTCCAAAAATATTGTATCATGATTACAACAATCGTGAAATGAATTTCTTTTATTAGATACTTACTTTTTCAGATGCAAAATGCTTTGCGTTACAATGAACACAAGTCACACCCATAGGAACAATATAATATTCAACTATTTTTAATTAATGTAGTATTATGAATATTTATACGAAGCTATTATTTTTGCCATAACCAATAATAATATTGATATTCTGCATATTGCTAATTTAATGTTATATTATTATCAGAATTTTTTCCAACTATGTCATTATTCAATTCTGTTATATGTTTATTACATATTGCCCCTGCGATACTATTATTTGTTTGGTTAATCTTTTTTTTTAATAATGTTATTAGTTTTTGCAGTTTGACGACGTTCATCGTTGATTTTCTGCATTTCTTTCCAAACATTGTCGTTGGAAATGTTCTTTTTTTTCTAAAGTGCAAATTATTTTATTTCTTGACATATTATTAATATTTTATTTATATTTAATTATATTAATATTCATATATACGTATATATCCAGTCAGAAATAATTTCTCAAAAAGACGTCGTTTCAATGTCGAAAATAAAAGTTGAAAGTTTTCGAAATTTCTATTGATTTCGATTTTTAGTTCCAATTTCGATTAATTTTCGAGTTGGAAATAAAATCTTGAACTTAGCATAAAAATATACTACTAGTGTCACTAATATAATAAATAAATTCGACAAATAATGTCACTAATAGCGTTATAGTGATGGAGAAAATTTCATTAAAGTTTCATTGAAATTTTATTATGAAAATAAATATTATTATTAATTAGCATATTTCAGAGGATACACAATTCGACAAAATTATAATAAAAAAAATTTATTTTATGAATTCGAAAACTAATTTTATGATGCACCCATGCGCGGTCATTGAATATTTTCCATGCTTCATTTCTGTGATCATCACGGAAAATTCGAAGAATTAACTATAATGGATATATAACCTAACTTATAATGGATATATAGTTGTAACATATCTGTTCAAAGATGTTTTAAAAGAGGTGGAACACATAAAAAAATATAATTAATGTTAAATATAGTTGTTCAGTATCTCTGTGACTCGCGACCTCTAATTATATCGCCTAATCGCATCTATAAAAAATCGATGAATCCACGAGATGTCGATTGCTAAACGACGCATGCGTCACGCGTAATCGATTAAAAAAAAATAATATCAGATCTTCTTGGCAACAAAACAAACTATTGTTTTCGTCTTCTGCACGCAACTCGTCTCGTGGAATCGCCGCGCTATCGTTAAGATCCTTTTCGTATCCGCTGTAAACACGTTCAGCCCGCGCTCAAGGCTTATATTTAATAAAATCTGGAAAGCAGAGAAATTCGCATTTTCTCGACCGAGTGCCCTCGACGTAATAATTCCGCGGGAAACGCTCGGACGGTGATCGCCTGGCCACGCCATTACGATTTTCGTGCGCTCAGCGAGATCCCCAAAATCATCTTTTGGTCCTTCGAGCCAGATACTCAAGTGTTTAACCTCAATAAAGTGGCGAGTAATTTGGCAGTCAAGGATACTACATCGAGACAAGAAAGGCATCGTAGTAGCAACAATCAGTGCAAGCATCGCACCAGCGGCAGCACACAATTCTATAAAGCAGTCGCAAGGCCCGCGTCAGAGACGCAGCCCGGCTCATATCCTGGCGTAGAATCAGCATTTTACGAGCAGAATCCTATAGATAGTGGAAAACAAGGCCCAATAGACGACGTGCAACGGAAGTCATCCCTCAACGACGCATCATTTGCGAGAGGAACATTTCCGTCCAACAAAGTTCGACTGGAAGACATCTAGCATCTATCGCATCCTTTCCTAGGATTAATTGCGTGCGTAACAAGGTAAGGAAGACCATTGTCTCCATTGCCAACTAAGTTTCCTCCGCCGCGTCCGTTGCATATATGCGCATTCACATTCAAAATGGTCGACCAATCAGAAGCTGATACTTAAGCAACAGCGCGACCATAAAGGCATCATGTACGCGCATCAGAACTTATGTAGATTCAATCGCTGCCATTAGCCCGTCAACAATGGCTCAACTCGAACGAAAAGCGAAACTCGAGCTATATTGGGCGGAATATAACGATGTGCAATCGCGTCTAGAATTATTAGATGAGTCCGAAGGTTGCGATCAAGACGATTTCGAGGAAGCATTCTATGCGTTATCCGGTAGAATCCGCGAGCTCATTTCCTCTTCGATGTCCGAGCGTCCATCTTTTCTCCGTCCTCCTCAAGTGTTCACGAATCAGATAGTAGTACGCTCATTCGGTTGCCTAAGCTAAATTTACCGACATTTTCGGCAAATATGATGAATGATTCCCGTTTTTCGACACTTTCAACTCAGTTATCCATTCCAACACCTCACTCTCAAATACGCAAAGATTTCAGTATCTGCGAGCGTCATTCATCGGCGATGCAAGCGCTGTAATCAGTTCGTTAGAATTGTCGGACGCTAATTACGTTGTCGCGTGGGCAATTCTCAAGGAGCGATATGACAACAAGCGCGATTGTTCAAACTCACGTCAGTGCTACATTCGATTTGCCGACTATGACAAGGGAAAATGCAGTCGAACTCCGAAGACTCTCTGACAGCGCCACAAAACATTTGCACGCCCTTCAGGCATTGAAGCGTCCCACGACGCATTGGGACGATCTTTTCGTTCACCTTCTAACCTCAAAACTTGATTCACTCACGTTACGCGAGTGGCAAACCTCATTAGCGGGCAACGAGCTGCCATCGCTTAAGCAGCTGTTAGATTTTATCGCTCATCGATGTCAGGTGTTCGAGCTTATCACAAGGACGGGCTCCACTTCCGCAAGAAAGGTCGAGGCAAAATCGCAGTCAAATGCTAAGCAGTCATCGTGCGCGGCCACCGTTAAACCTAAATGCAATTTCTGTCAAGGAGAACACGTCATTTATTATTGCAAAAATTTCGTGGCACTTCCAGTATCACAAAGGGTGGAAATTTGCAGTCGCAAACTTTGCGTCAATTGCTTGCGCTCCTCTTCTCATGCATCAAGTAAATGCACTTCCGGTTAATGCAAGGTCTGCCAGGCAAAATACAATACGTTACTTCATATATCCTCTGCCGCGGACTTATCGACTAGCAATACCGATAAGGAAGTTGCATTTAAGGCAACTCCTCCTCCCTCCCTCCTATCGAATTATGCTTTAGAATCATCTAATAACGAACAAGCTATGCTTTCGATTGTGGTTGTGTTCATCTGCGGCAGCGACGGCTCTCGCAGGGCGTGTCGAGCCCTATTGGATTGTGGATCGCAAGCGAACTTCGTAACCAAGAAATTTGTGGAAGCTCTCGGTTTAGAAACGCGTCCATCAAGCCTCTCAATTTGCGGCGTCAACAGCATGGTAACTTCGACCAATCACGTGATCGGAATCAAATTACAAATTACAATACTCAACTCTTATACCGCGACTATCGAATGCATCGTTACTGATCGGATTACTGGCAAAATTCCGACGTTTTCTTTGGGACGGGACAAATTTAATTTTCCGCGCAACTTTCGTTTAGCTGATCCACGATTTCACATATCGTCGGATATTGATCTTTTAATCGGAGTGGACTTGTTTTGGAATCTAATATGTGTCGGTCAAGTCAAGTCTTCAGACAAGCATCCAACTCTCCAAAAAACGGGACTAAGCTGGATTTTGGCGGGTCGTTTGGTTAGCACTATCGACCACTGCAAGGGTCCACTCGCTTCCGTAACTAATACGGAATTACACGAACATGTCAGTCGTGCCTGGCAAATAGACGACATCTCCACGCAATCACACAATTTCACGATGGAGGAAAACATTTGCGAACGTCACTTCTTAGACAACGTCTCAGAACTCTCAAGGTAGATATACCGTCAAGCTTCCAATCAAGGAGCAAATATTAAATAACATTGGCGATTCGCGTGAGTCTGCTCTCAAGCGATTGAAGGGCATCGAGAGACGTTTCAAGCGCGATCCTACACTCAAATCTCAATACGCGGCGTTTCTCGACGAATATGTATCGGGGTATATGTATATGGGGCACATGCGACGCGTAGAGCCGCCCACTGCGGAAGAAACAACATCATTTTATCTTCCCCACCATTGTGTCTTCAAAACGGTCGGGCAAACTTCGAAAATTCGTGTTGTATTCGATGCATCTTGCCGCAACAGTTCCGGCGTATCATTAAACGACGCGCTTCTAGTGGGACCTACCGTTCAACAAGATTTAATCTTAATTTTAATGCGTTTCCGCTTTTTCACTTATGTCATCATTGCTGACATCATAAAAATGTATCGGCAAATTTTAATGCATCCATCTCAGACGCGCCTGCAGAGAATTCTCTGGCGCAACGATCCTTCTGCTAATGTCGATACGTACGAACTCACTACTGTCACTTACGGTACAGCTTCTGCGTCATTCTTGGCCACCAGATGCCTTAAGCATTTGGCCGAGCAGTACGCTCATCAATTCACTCGCGGTTGAGCATGCGTCCTTCGAAATTTTTATGTTGATTACATGCTTACCGGAACTGATACAATCGACGAATTGAAACTAATTCGCGAAAACTATTCAACTATTAAAATTAGGAGCATTCGAGTTAAGCAAATGGGCCTCGAATTGCCCTGAATTATTAGAAACAAACAATCGTGATCGCTTGCCGGCCATTATCAGAGATAATGCTGCGGACTCATGTATTCTGGACTCATGCAATGGAATCAGTGTCAGGATACATTTCAATTTCTCT
>NW_012130106.1:910215-912298 GCF_000143395.1 Atta cephalotes | reverse complement strand
ATATCTATATATATAAACATATCTATTTTTATCATTATGATGTCAAACTAATAAATATAAATTCAAGCAATAAAATTTGAACTAAGTAAATAATTTTTTAATTATTTTGTAAGTTTTTTGAAAATCTGTATAAAAAGGTAATATAATTTAATTATAATTTTGATTTTTTTAATATATAAATTCACACATTACATCTCCGTTATTATTAAAAATTGATTTATATTGAAAAAGAGAATGTTTATTTAGTATGGCATTATATGTAAAATTTTGTTAATATCACTTTGAGGAAGACTCCGTTTGCTTACAAATTGATTGTCTACAGCACCGTTTGCTTATATCCCATTTGCCTACAGATCGATTGCCTATAAGTATTATTGCCTCTAACTCATATTTTTTTGCAATAATATATGTAAACAATCGAGCTGTAGGCGTTAGTAGACAATAGTACATATAGGTAAAAAATACATGTCAGCAAAAATACATGTAGGCAATCAAGTTGTAGGAAATAATACAATATTTGTAATCGATCTATAGATAAATGCGATGTAAGTTAATGGTGCTGCATGCAATCAATTTGTAGGATCAAGCTTAAAAAAGTATATTTTCTAATAAATTAATATATATATTAAAATGGGAATTTAGGTACTCATTCAGGACGTTTTAAAATACATTTTTAGAATTTTTAGATTCTTTCCATTACGTTTTTTATTACAAATCAAAAATTAATATTTTTTGAAAAAGCGATATTTTACTATAAATAGTTTGAATATTTTTTATAATGATATTCTAGGAATTTTTCATCTTAATCCGAGATAAAAATTTCTAAATTTTCAAATCCAAAATAACGGTATGAGCAATCAACAATGAACATAAGTAATCTTATTATTTTATACAATATAAAACTTAGTGACCTCTAACCACCGTATGGAGAAGAAACACAACTTTAAATGGGATAAAGTGGACATATTAGATATAAAATCTTCAATAATACATTAAAAGGTTAATATCTAAAATGGTATATATTAAAAAACAGCAACATAGAATAAACAGACATGGAATAAAACGACACAGAGTTTTTGCCTGAATTGTATTCTAACATTCTCGTTCTCCCTCCTAATATCTTTCTTTCTTTTTCCCCCCTTTTTTGCCGTTTTTCCGATGAGTGTCTCTTCTCGACATTCGTTATTCGTGAAAATCAGATGTTCGTTATTCTTGCAAATTTGCTTCAATTAAAAAACCAATGTAAAATATTGTACTATGATATGGATTATCATTTACCTGTGTTTTTTCTCTCTTTTTATTAATGGACTCTCAACACATTTACCGATATTACTGACAAGGTACATTATATTACTAATTTGTATTAAATATTAATTTGTTCACGGTCATTTTTTTAGAATATTGTTTGCTGACTACTTTGATTTCCGATATTAATGACCGACTCGCGACGTATTACATGAAATGAAGAATACGGGATTTAGAATTATAATGAGTTTTGCAATACCATGTATATTTTTGATTTATAACGATGTTTAAATATTACGGCAACATTGAAAATGACTCTAGCGGAGTTTTTGTCAATTGTAATTGTTATATGAATTTTATGATTTAATTTAAATTAAAGTTCTACATTACTGGCTGTATATTACTTTGCCCTTTTTTTGAGCCCTACACTTGTTATATAAAATATATACTTGTTATATAAAATTTAGTTTCTATAGGTATTTTGGTCACTGCACACGTATAAGTAATGTAGAATTAATCGGAATTTTAGAATATATTACAAAATTATTAAGAATAGTTTTTGACCGAAGTTAATCAATTGAATACAAAAAGAAAAAAATTTATGTTCGTCATTTAAAGTGACAGATATATTAATATTTTATACATAATATAATAAAATTTTATTTTATCTATTTATTTAAAATATCGATTTATTATTAAATACAGTCTACGAATAAAAATGGTAAAGGTTAATTCATTACAGAGAGAGAGAGAGAGAGAGAGAGGAGGGGGAGGGGGGGAGGGAGGAGGAGAGGAGGAGAGTAGGAAGAAGTAGTAAATTAAAATTAAAAGTAAGAAA
>NW_012130106.1:904591-910195 GCF_000143395.1 Atta cephalotes | reverse complement strand
AAACTATTCAACTATTAAAATTAGGAGCATTCGAGTTAAGCAATGGGCCTCGAATTGCCCTGAATTATTAGAAACAAACAATCGTGATCGCTTGCCGGCCATTATCAGAGATAATGCTGCGGACTCATGTATTCTGGACTCATGCAATGGAATCAGTGTCAGGATACATTTCAATTTCTCTGCAATCTTGATACAGAACCTCACGTTGTATCAAAACGAGTCATACTTTTCGAGGCCACTAGATTGTTCGATCCTCTGGGCCTTCTAGGTCCGGTTATTGTGATCACGAAGCTCATCTTGCAAGACTTGTGGCCATCCAATGGGACGAGTCTGTTCCTCAAGACATCCACACTTGTTGGATCGCTTTCAAAACATAGATGAGTAATTTGAATCAATTAAAAATTCCTCGATGCGTTAAATTCAATGTTCATCAGCCAATCGTGGAAGTGCACGGATTTTGCGAAGCCAACGCGCGTTCGGAGCCTGCATATACCTTCGCACCAAGCTCGGTCTCAACGACTATCACTCCAAGTTGCTGTGCTCAAAGTCTCGCGTCGCGCCGCTCAAAACCGTTTCGTTACCGCGATTAGAGCTATCGGCCGCTTTACTATTGGCGCGCTTAATCAACAAGGTTAGAGAGTCTTTGGAACTCTCGCAATGCCCGACTTACCTATGGTCAGACTCAACGATTGCTTTAAACTGAATAACCTCCCCCTCGCGGCGGTGGTCAGTCTTTGTGGCAAATAAGGTGGATGAAATTCAGCGCCTAACAAAAGTCGAACGCTGACGTCATATCGCATCCCTCAATAACCCTGTCGACATATTGTCGCGTGGGATAAACCCTTATGACTTAAAATTGAAGCTGAGAGGTGGTGGAATGGTCCCGAATTTCTAAAATGAAATGAAGAACACTGGCCGCCCAGTGTCTTTCCGCGTTTAGACAATGATCTTCCTGAACAAAGGAAAATCCGCGTAACCGTTTCCACTTTCCATCCCTGCATCATTGACGAATTACTAAACAAGTGTTCTAATTTAAACAAAATATGCCGCATCATAGCGTATTGTTTAAGATTATCCAAGGCTCACCGCGAGCACAGAATATCTACTTTCGTGTCCGCCGCTGAAGTATCTACCGCCTTAGATTATAGAACAGTGCAACAGTGAGCGTTTTATCGCGAATATGAAGCACTAACTAAGAACGAAATTGTAAATTTCTAGTAATATCTTATCGCTATCTCCATTCTTAGATGAAAGCGGACTAATGCGAGTTGGCGGAAGATTAAAAAATTCGAATCTCACGTTCAATGATTGCCATCCAATTCTCCTGCCACGCAAATACATATTGACTCAACGTATTATAGAGCGTGAACACACTCGAAACTTACATGTTTGCAAGCCACGATGGCTTTCGTACGCCAACGCTTTTGGTCGCTATCATTACAATCCACGGTATGTAGAATATTACAAAATCTGTAACTTGTTTTAAGGCCAAACCTAATCAATCAGAGGCCTTAATGGGCTCACTACCGGCCAGTCGAGTTAACGTATCTAGACCTTTCTCTCGCTGCGGCATAGACTATGCCGGGCCACTCTTGTTACGTGAGGGAAAGCGTCGAAACGCGCGGAGTCACAAAGCGTACATTGCGTTTTTTGTGTGCTTCGCCACGAAGGCGGTCCATCTAGAGTTAGTTAGTGATCTTACATCCGAGGCCTTTATTGCCGCTTTTAAGCGATTCATTTCGCGTAGATGTAGACCCGCGTACGTATATTCAGACAACGGGACCACCTTCGTGGGCGCGCATAAACAAATTCAAGAATTATATGACATGTACAATGATCCATGACATGTACAAGTCCAGTCCGAGATTAAAAATTTTCTTCGCGAATTAGAAATTTCTTGGAGTTTCATTCCGCCTAATGCACCTCACTTTGGAGGTTTGGAGGATGGGAAGCCGTAAAATCTGCAAAATACCACATGACTCGGATCGTGGGCAAGGCTCGTTTGACTTTTGAGGAAATACAAACGAAATGTGAAATTGAGGCTATTCTCAATTCGCGTCCCCTTTTACTATTAAGCGCTGACCCTAACGACCTAGCGTATCTAAGTCCGGGACATTTCTTAGTTGGCACGATTTTAAATGGTCTTCCTTGCGTTGACTTGAGCGATGTCAACGAAAATAGATTATTACGATGGCAACGCGTAGAGCAAATCCGGCAGCATTTTTGGCGCAGATGGAATAATGAATATCTTCATTCTCTACAAGCCCGAACCAAATGGATGGCTAGCAAGGGAACTCAGCTGTCAACTAATCAACTCGTGCTCATAAGGCAGCCAAACCTAGCTCCACTTCAGTGGGCAATGGGACGGGTCCTGGAGATTCATCCTGACCCCGATGGCATTGCTCGCACTGCAACTACTAAGACTGCCAAGGATTCTTATGTGAGGTCACTGTCTAAACTATCAATATTACCAATTTAAACTTAGTCGATGCGTTATCAAACATTTAATTTTAAGTATCTTTAGCTATTACCATCTGATTATATCCTATCTTGCGCAGGCCTCCTTTACGTTCATTAAGGATGCCTTATTATTTTTCGTTTATTTTATCGCTTGCTTACTTAGATGATAAAAATGCGTACGCGATGATTTTCTAATAACTAAATGTGATATTAAATCGTATCAGAATAATTCGCGTTTCATGTCACGCCAACGAACTCATGCTTGTATGTCACGTTGAAAGTTAATCCTTTCAAGGCGGGCGGGGTGTTCGGTATCTCTGTGACTCGCGACCTCTAATTATATCGCCTAATCGCATCTATAAAAAATCGATGAATCCACGAGATGTCGATTGCTAAACGACGCATGCGTCACGCGTAATCGATTAAAAAAAAATAATATCAGATCTTGGCAACAAACTGTTGTTTTCGTCTTCTGCACTCAACTAGTCTCGTGAAAGATCATCGCCGCGCTACCACTAAGATCCTTTTCGTATCCGCTGTAAACACGTTCGCCCGCGCTCGAGGCTTATTTTTAATAAAATCTGGAAAGCAGAGAAATTCGCATTTTCTCGACCGAGTGCCCTCGACGTAGTAATTCCGCGGGAAACGTTCGGACGGTGATCGCCTGGCCACGCCATTACGATTTTCGTGCGCTCAGCGAGATCCCCAAAACAATAGTAGTAATGTACAAATGATGACATCTATGATAATAACTTGTTTTTAATAATGTAAATATTAATTTTAACTGAAATAATATTAATTGTTTTAATGATATATATATATATATGTATTTTTTACTCTAATAAATTTTTTATACCAAATATTACAATTACTGGAAGTAATTCTATGTTACGTCATATATCGTCATATACTACTTACTATAGTAGTAACACTACTGGCTCAACATTGACACTATTGCGTATCAGTAGTATTATTGCAGTAGCAGTGACACTAATAGTATTTTTATACTTCCAAATGATATTGGAAACTTGTATGATAGACCAACATTTAAATTCCATTAATTTAAAAATCGAGATCGTTTCGATATCGATTTGAATTAGACTTTGATAAAATCGATGATATTTTTCCTTGATTTCGTGCTTTATGGTAAAAGATAACTAATATGTTGTTAGCATTTATGATAAGAGACATTATTCCCTGAAATTTCTCAATACAAAAGTATAATAAAATTATATTAAATAAATTACAAAGTACAAATAAAAGTAATGTTATTCAGCAGGAGTAGAACAATAAGATACAAAGAATTAAGATATAGACTTTATCAATAGTTGTAAAAAATGTTCCGATTCGTATAAAAAAATTCCACAATTTTCTAAAAAGTTATAAAATTATTTATAAATTCTGAAAAATTTTGAGAAAGCTTTTATGATTAGAGCGATATTGCAATTGTCGAAATGAAATCGAAAAAAATGTCGATTCGACCTTCGAAAATATTCAAAATATAAGATTACGTATCACAAATTTATACCAAAAATATTAAAAATGTATCAAACTCTCATCACACTCTCTACATACGTAATTTTTTATCACTCGAAAATGTTGAAATTTCGATACAAGTTTCGAATCGATAACTTTTCCATCGTAATGTCTTTTCGAGACTATTTCTGACTGGATATATGCGTATATACATTTAATAATGTACAGAGAGTATATTATGAAAAATATGTCTATGAAATAGAAGATTAAATAGTATCTATATTAAAAAATCATACTTTTAATATATTATTAAAAGAAAATAATATTTAAACATTAAAATAATTGATTTATCTTATGCTTTATGTGCAATAAAGAATTTAAAAAATTAAGTATTTAATAAATCCATCAATATTTATTACAGGATAACGATAACAGAAATAATGATGACATAGATTATGTGTACAATAAAGAGAACTTATTCTTCAGATAATAAAATTTTGAATTGAAAATGTTAAATTTTGAATTTTTTATAAACATCATATAGTATAAATTATTAGATTACAAAAACAATTTATTATGTTATATAATCAAAAAATTGAATCATTGCATTTATATTTTATAGTTACAAACGTAAATAAAACGTTTTATAAAACGTAAATAAAAAGTTTTGTTATTTTAAACCAGGGATTAAAATTGATATAAAAATTATGATTATCATACTGATATTACTCAGTGCTATGTAATAGTTACAATAATCGATTGATAAAAATATATGCATTATATAAAATATATGCATTACATAAAATATATGTATTATAAATAAGGATGTTCAAGCATAATCTCGGAGTGCGAGTGAATCGAATGTATTGAATTGAATGTTGAAATGAGATGATAATATTTCTCAAAGAGATTCGAAGCTCCCCGATTGCTATTCGAATATATCTTCTATTCCGATTGACGCACTTATTCAATGTAAACAGGGCGCGAAGATTTTTTTTTATTATTTTTTTTTTATTTAATCGAGTTTGCATGAGAACGCTAATTTTAATAATTTTCTTTAAAATGTCTAAATCTTTAGAGAAAAAAATTACTCTTAATTGAAATCGTTGCATCCTTGTCGTTCATCAATGTTAAATAAGGATGAGGTGATCACTACGTAGATGGAAAGTATTCCCATATGTCTATGGTGCTATCTAATCGAACTAATTGTAAAGATATAATCGGATAGATCGGATGCAGCAAACGGTCGGCAAACTTCAAGTCTCTTCGACAAATGTTACTATTTCATTTCAGCGAACACTTCGATTTACTCGCATACAATAGTTTTCCGCGCCCACATCTCGAAATCGTACCCAAACAATAATAATAAATATATGCATTATTTTATTATGATTACTTTAAAAAGTCTATATAAGAAAATATAATATTATAAATTAAGATTTATATTATTATAATGTTTAAATAATATTAATAATTATTGATTATATAATTATTGACTTGTGTATAGTGCATACACGACAAAAACTTTGCTAATCATAGAATATTTAATTAATTCTTTCAAATTTATCATAGCAATATTGGAAATCATGATGACATATACGATCTTTTCACACACATAATTTAAAGGAAAATTATATTATTTGACATATCTAAATATTAAAAAGATAC
>NW_012130106.1:879427-903160 GCF_000143395.1 Atta cephalotes | reverse complement strand
ATATATATTATTTTATTTTTTTAATTTAAATATATAAAGAATATATTGTACGTATCTTTTTTTTGCAAATTTTGCAAATAATTATGTTATCTTATATATACTTTTATATACTTTTCTTATATATACTTTTTACGCTTATGCATACGACAAACTTGATATGTTTAAATTTTTACGTAACGTAAATTGATGTATCCTTTCTTAATTTGATAATTTGATAAATTAGGTGTACAACTTTGCTTCCGCCGTTTTTTTATAGATGACTTTAGTGATAAGTGGTGATCGAAATAAATAGATCATAGACGTCATACAATAAACTTGGGCATCTGTCAACATAACCCCATAGAAACATAATCGATTTGTGTCTGCATCATAAAGTTATTCTCGATTGAAAATGTCAGTTTACGAGCCAAATTCTTGTCATTTGCGGGAGGTTTTAATTTTTTGCTTCAATATGAAGAAATCTGCGGCTGAGGCTCATCGAATGCTCTCAAATACTTATGGTGAGACCGCTATTAGTGAAAGAACGTGTCGTGAGTGGTTTCAACGCTTCAAGAACGGTGATTTTGACGTCCAAGATCATGCTCTGTATTTGGTGGGACCAGCTCGGCGTAATGTATTATGAACTGTTAAAACCGACTGAAACAATCACAGGCGATCGGTATCGAACGCAATTGATGCGTTTGAGCCGAGCATTGAAAGACAAACGGCCGCAATACAACGAGAGACACGATAAAGTGATTTTGCAGCATGACAATGCTCGACCCTATGTTGCGAAAGTGGTCAAGACATACTTGGAAATGGTTGAAATGGGAAGTCCTACCCCACCCGCCGTATTCTCCAGACGTTGCTCCCTCTGACTATCACTTGTTTCGATCATGACACACGGCCTGGCTGACCAGCACTTCCGATCTTATGAAGAAGTAAAAAATTAGATCGATTTGTAGATAGCCTCAAAAGATGACCAGTTTTTTCGACGCGGGATTCGTACGCTACCCGAAAGATGAGAGAAAGTAGTGGCCAGCGATGGACAATACTTTGAATAAATCATAAATGTATAACCAGTTTTTTATAATAAAGTCTCGAATTTCGGAAAAAAAACGGCGGAAGCAAAGTTGTACACCTAATACATATTTCAATTTGTATATAAATATGTATTATTTAATTTCTAATTTGATTTACATTTTAATGTAGTTAATAATATTGTTTTAATATAATTTTATAATAAATATTAATTAATATAATTTTTGATTAAATAAAATGAAATAAAATGGTTTTTCCTAGATTATTTAAATTTATTACTGTTAGTTAATGTGTTGGTTAAAGATATGAGATAGGGTGAGCTAAGCCCGGTCTCATCAACTCTGATTAACCTAATCGATTGATTAAAGATCAATCGCGATTGATCAATTCTGCTAAATGCGATTGGCTTCAATGTAACAATTGACCAATTAGGAGTTAGTGAAATCGAGCCCTAATGAGTTGTAATCATAACAAATACATTTAAAAATTTCAATAAATTCAGAAAATATAATAGATTTAATGTATTTTGTAATGATATACTAAAATAGATCAAAATGTAATAAAAATATATATTATATTGTATTAAAAACGGCAATACTGATTGGTAGATATTAAAGCATATAATATAAACAAATTTATACAATGGCTGCGTTTAGCAAAACACAACTGTTTTATAACTATTTTATGATTGTCTACAGAATTTAATTTAATTAGCGTGAAGAAAATTTCCAATACTTGATACAAAATAAATGTTCTGCTAAATGCCAATTTGCATGCAATAGAATCAGTGTTACTGATGTAAATTTGTCTAATGATGGCGATGGTTTGCTTTAATATTTATTATAAGAACTCTATTAAATGATTTAGATAAATATATCAATAGAAGCGAGCATTTTCAAATTTACTCCACAACAGTTAAATCTAAACCGAACTATTCGTTTCATTAATTATTACAAACATAAATAACAGACTTCATTTGTAATTTTAAATGAATAATTCGTACATATCTACGAAAGGATACATTAATTTAAATTACGAAAGGATACTTAAGAAGTATATAAGAAATATTCATAAAGAATACATAAGGATACATATAAATATGTACATACTTATTTCAATGCATAAATATATTTTTAATTTATTAGAAATAAATCCTGTTCTTTAATATCTTTAATATTAATAAAATTATGTTTGTTATTTAGATGCCTTTTCGTAGGAAATGAAAGAATTTGGCTGAAAAAAAGCATCGTTTTATCTCGCAAAGCGAAATATTAATCTTAAGTTGGCGACTGTTCAGGTTAGGAAATCTGTCATATCAGGACATTTATGAAAGAAGAATATATTTTATAACTATATGCGTGAACAATTATTTTGACAAAATCTGTATTAAGCAAATATGTATATCACAGTTGTCCGTTAACTATTAAATCCATATCCATTAACTATTAAAAGATTCTTATCAAAGTAGCAGTTCCTGTACAATGACAAAAGTTAAACACGCTATGTGAAGGTAGTACATGTTCGATGGATGAGCTGGGAGCATGATTAAAATTAATTTTCTAATTTAAATAAAAAGATTCGTTTTTATAATATAGTCATAATACAGACTTTTGCATAGTGCATAAGTGAATTTACCAACTCAGTTTCTTTCCTCCTATTTCACGGAAGAAAAGCATTTTGATTGGCTGATTCTCTTATGCATTATGCATTATGCGTTATGTAAAAGTCTGTGCGGCCATTAGTTATGTATATTTTAGAATGTGATGTAACGTGTCTGACTTCACATAATGTGTTTGACTGAAATTGCTGAAATCTATGTCAATTGATCTATTTCAGTATGAATTATACAGGGTGGGCCATTTAAAATTTGGAATTTAATTTGGCTCTAAAAAAAAACATATTTTTTCAAAGTTTATGGCTTTATTGGAAAAGTAGTACATTGCCATTAAACATGAAATACAATTTCATTCAAATGATTTCCACGGCTGGCTGAACAATACCCCATTCTCAACCCAATTTTTCAGTACATTTTTCACTGTATGGGCGCGTATTTCATCGATGGTAACTTTGATTTCATGTTGATTTCATTTTAATTCTTGAATCGTTTCTGGCTGGTTAGCATAACACTCATCCTTGACGGTTCCCCATAAAAAATAGTCTAGCGGAGTCAAATCGCAGCTGCGAAGCGGCCAATTGACATCAGGATTTCGGCTGATTATGCGATTTTCGAAGACAGTGCGCAAAAGATCGATTGTAGTGTTGGCTGTGTGGCAAGGTGCGCCGTTGAAACCAAATGTCGTCTGTGTCCTCCTCTTCAAATTTGAGAAGCAAGAATTCGTTTAGCATGGCGCGGTAGCGCTCGCCATTGACAGTGACGGCAGCTCCTTGCTCATTTTCGAAGAAAAATGACTCAATGATGCCGGATCAAAAAGTCACTCGTTATGGATGCATCGGCTTCTCCATAACGACGTGCGGATTCTCTGATCCCCAAATACGATCCCCAATTCTGCTTGTTCACATAGCCACTGAGGTGAAAATGAGCTTTGTCAGAAAAGATGATTTTTCGGTAAAAATGCTCATCTTCAACCAAGCGTTGTTCATCCCATTGGGCGAATCGAAAACGCATTGGATGGTCATGCGGATTCAATTCTTGCATTAATTGAACTTTGTACCGAGGTTTTCAAAATTCTTCTCAAAGAAATGCGTGAAATGTTCAAGTTTTGAGAACGATAGTAAGTTGATGTTGATGGTTGTTCAAGCACTCTGAGCAACAGCAACAATGTTTTCGGTTGACCTTGCTGGATGAGGATGTGAACGAGTTGCTTTATCCAATAAGGATCCAGTTTGTCGAATTTGCTTCACAAATTGATCCACAAACTACGTTGAAGGCATTTCTTTTCTACCAAATTTTCCACGTAAATTTCTTACAATTTCGGTTTAAGATTCACCACTTTGGAAATAAGTTTTCAATATTTCCCAATATTGTTCAAGCGTATAGCGACCCATTTCGTAAATGTCAAACAAAAAACTGAATTTCTGATACGTCATAAATGTTATTACGCCTTTCAAACTCAAAATAACCCGTAGTTGAAATTTCAAACGCTAGATGGCCCACCCTGTGAAATGAGTCAATTGATATAGATTTCAGCGATTTTTAATGTGATTTCAAAGATTTATTTCCACCATGTAGCAGCACAGATTTTCGCATAACGCACAGTGCATAGTACATAAGAGAATCAGCCAATCAAAATGCTTTTCTTCTGTGAAGTGGGAGGAAAGAAAGGATTCTGATTTATTAATTCGTTTAGTCAGGATCTACAATAGGTATTTTAAACTTTAAGCCGTAAAAAATTATAGTCCAATTATAGTCGAATGTGAAGAGAATAATTGACTATGATTTGTCTATTTCTTATAGCTTAAGGCTTAAAAACCTATTGTAGAGTCTAGGCTTATACATTATGCGTTATGCGTTATGCGTTATGTAAAAGTCTATGCTGCCTCAACTTGGAACACACCCTAGATAATTTAGAAGAATACACTAATAACAAAGAGCGTTCTTGAATTTACTCCATAGTTGAATTTACGTGAGCTTAATCGTTTATTTTATTAGTTACGTTTGTAACTAACGAAATAACAGACTTCATTTGTAATTTTTTACGAAAAAGTTATAAATGTCTACGAAAGAATACATTAATTTAAATTACGAAAATATAAGAAATATAAGATAAGAAGTATATAAGAAACATAAGGAACACATTTATTTAAATTAAAAACAAGATACATCAATTTACCTTACGTAAAAGTTTAATCAAGTTTGACATATACGCATAAGCGTAATAAATATAAGAATATAATCATTAAAATAATCATTAAAATTTGCATAAAAAGGTATGTATTTATTATTAGAATGTTTATCATGACACACAATTACTTCTCTATTGCAAGCCGATTCATCTTGCGATTCAATTTTCACTTCGCAACAACTCAAATTTTCATGATTTCACAATTGTATTTCTTCAATTTATCCCATAGAAGTTCAATGAATTTTTCTTTATCTGTATACAGGATGCGTCACCAAAATCCGAACAAATGTCACTTTAAATTTTCCGCTATATTGTGTCTCCGCCAGGGGTTGTTGTTGGCGTCCAAGAAAGCCTGATACTTCTAGTAAACAGTCATATTCTTAAAATGGCCATGATGTTGAAATCAAGTGCGGAGTATAATCGGAGAGTCACGTTCATTGAAGACCTTTGCATTGGGCGCTTAGTAACGAAAATAATCCGGTTTTTTGAATACTCGAGATCAATCATTTATGTTGTGGCAAAAATGTACGGTTTTAGAACATGAAGAATTCCAGTATGCCGAGCGAGGAAAAGTCACTCAAAAGAACCGCGAAGGCCTCTGTAATCGTTGAAAGAGCTGAAGCGCTGATTTCGGATGATTCAGACCAATCGTTGCGAAAATTAGTATTGTTAGTGTATGGTAAGCGAGTCAACAATGTATCGAATTGTCAAAAAGGATCTTCGACACAAATCGTACACATTAAAGATACGACAGATCTTGCTCTCTGAGGCTGCTAGAACAAACCGAGTTGCTTGCTTCGGCTCCCATTCTGGCCTCCCAACAACTCTGATTTAAATCCTTTAAACTACTACGTATATGCAGTTAAAAGGATCACAAACAAGTCTCGGCATCCTAATGTGACGTCATTAAGGACCGTTATTCAGGCAGCATTCATCTATATTATAGCGTGCGTGTGAATGCTTCAGACCGAGAATAGAGGCCGTTATTCAAGTTATATCAAGCTAATATATAATAATTGTGCTCTACAGGGATCCCCCAAGTGCTATGTGAAAGGATTTTTTGTAATATTTAATTTTTCATTAAAAACATTTTGTTTAAAGAAATTGTTCTATTTGTCCGGATTTTGATGACGCACCCTGTATAGTGAGCATCAAATGTATTATATGTATCTAGCATTTTCAATATTTGTATGTTTTTTGAATAACTCAAATTTTCGAGCAATTATGCATATTTCATCTAAACGATTATAAAAAAAACGGTCGATAAAATTGGTTTTTTTTAACATCCAATTATTGCTCACTTTTACACACACACACACACACACACACACACACACACACACACACACACACACACACACACACACACACACACACACACACACACACACACACACACACACACACACACACACACACACACACACACACACACACAGAACGCGTTTCTTATTACTACATACAAACATACGAGCGAATATTTATTATTATATATTATTAATTTTTTATATTTATCATACACATTTATATTATAGAAATTTTGAATTTATATTACAGATCATTTTAAAATGTCTGATTCGGAAATTTCTTCGGAAAATAATATTAGAGATATTCGTAACGAAATAGGAAAAATAAACTCTATCGAACTATTGACTTCCAATGAAATTTTGATAAAGTCAAAATTAATGATTCTTCCATGTAAATATGTTTTAAATTAATTGTAATTCTTTGAAGAAACTTTTTGCATTTTTTGGTTAAATATCCAAGTAATCTAATTTTATAAAAAAAACAAATTAAACAATATATTTTATTATTTTTAATTTTTATATGTATCAAAATGTAATATTAATTATTACGCAATTAAATATAAATCATTATTATGCAATTAAATATAAATTATTATATGCAATTAATTATTATTGCAAATGTATATTTTTATATAATTCTTATAGTGCAATACTAGAATATATTGACGGAATCAAAACACCGAAAAAAGGTTAGAAGCAATAGTAAACAATAATATAAAATTTTTTAAATTATGTTAATAATGGAACTAGGAGAAAAGTACAAGTTTTATCTTAGAATAACGATATCGACAAAATTTTACATCATATTATGCCATACTACGTAAACGTTTTATTTTTCAATATAAGTCAATTTTAATACTAACGGAGATATAATATGAATTCTTTATATTAAAATATATCTATTTTTATTTAAATTATTTTTTAAATCTATTATATTTTATATTTTTATTTATATTATACTTTATAATATCTAATTAGTAAGTTTTGACATTGTAATGCAGGAATTGGAAGAAATTGCTCTCTCGAATTTAAAGGAATATCCATTTTACTACAGATATGTCGATGACATTCTCGCACTTTCATCTGAAGAAATTGATGACACACTGACTATTTTTAATTCTTTATACACAAGGTTACAATTTACTATGGACTAGTTGGTATTGACAATAAATTGAATTTTCTTGACACTACTTTAATTATTGATAATCAAAGAATTATTTTTGATACATATCACAAAACATTTTCGGGAAGATTCCTGAATTTTCATTCCAACCACCTTCTTTGTCATAAAAGAGGCACTATTATCAGTTTTGTAGATAAAATATTTCTATTATCACATCCTCGGTTTTAACATAACAATCTAATTGAAGCTATTCATATTTTTCTCAATATTTTCTCTTTTATTTTTTCCACAATTGAAAACCGATTAAAATTGCACATACAAAATAAACAAATTACACACAATCTACAAATCAAAGAATTTTCAGATATCAACAAAAAAAGGGGTTCTCTCACTTCTGATCATCATATAAATCTCAATCACAATTTCAGAAGGAATGAAGTAAAGATATTAAACAATGAATCTTCATATAATAAGAACTTGATATCTGAAATGATACACATAAAAAGACAAAAACAAGATTTCAATAGACAAAACGACACAGAATCTTTGCCTGAATCCTATCTACTTATTATTCAATCTCTCTCTCCTTCTTAATTTCTTCTTTATTATTCCTTCCACGTTTTCATCTACATTTCTATCTCCTATTACTTTCCTCCTCTCACTTTCGAACTATCTTTTCCTTCCTTCTCTTTCAATTTTGTGATTCCATTATGTCACAGAACACCGAGGAGACAAGATATTGCTTTATTTCTTTTCGCGTTGTCTCTAATTTTATTATTTGTATCCGAAACTCTTTTTATTTTTATTTCTTGACTTAAAGTATATTATATTATTAAAGATATTATGCATATTTTTAGCTGTTACTATATATTATAAATTTTAGTTAATATATAGATATACATACTTTTTGCAATCTTAATCTTTATTAATTTTGCTATATCTTCTCTTTTGCTGTATCTTCTCATATATTATAATATTTTATATTATATTGTATGCTAGTCTTTAATATTGCTAGTTTATATATTTTTTTTGTGAATAATCTTGCACTATATAATTTCACTTATATTATATTTTATCTACAGGACTCATATTTGTGTTCTCCATTCACTTTTAATCAAAGGAAATCATTCATTCTTTTTACTAAAATTGACATTATAAGCTTTTCAATGACTGATTGCAAGTTGCTATTATTACATATACGTTCTTTTTCCGTTATACATTATATGATAATTGTAAAATTACGATATTCGTTTTCATATTACCAGCGTCTATTTTAGAGAACGAGATAGATAATTTTTTAATGTTTTTGTTTTTTCCAACTGTACGATTTTTAACATTGAAAATGATCCGATCGCGATCGAAATATGTGTCTATTGCTAGCATTCTATAATATATTAAATTTTTAACTTAAGACATTTTTTTATTGTTTTTTTCACATTTTATGTTTTATCTTATATAATAATTTTTGGCTCGTAGCCCTCTTTTTTTTTTTGTATTATACTTTATGTTTTTTTTTATATTTTTTATATTTTCTTTAGTTATATTTTTTAATTATATTTATATATTTTTTTATTATTTTATTTTATTTTTTATTTTATATTTTGTATTTTATTTTAATTTATTTTGTATTTTTTTATTTTATATATATTTTATTTTATATTTATATATACTTTTCTATTTTTATGTTTTATATTTATATTTTATTTATATTTTATTTATATTTTATTCTTATATATATATTTTTTCCAAATTTATTATATTAATCCATTACATCTAGTAGTTTTATTAATAAAATAACTTATAAATGATATATTAAATAAATTTTAATTAATTTTAGCTTGTTCATCTGGGTGCTGTATACACAAATATCAAAAATCATTACGTATAACAATGGAAATCTATCATATGAGTTAACAATACGTAATTATTCTGTCATATCAAATTTAGATAAATATAAATCATCTGAATGTGTTAAGGAGTGTTCCAATAACATTAAGTGAAATATTAAATAATATTAAATAATTAATGTGACTCAATATATCAGTATGTTCTATTATACACACATATACATATATTATAATAATAGGACATATCTTTCATATAAAGAAAACATATTTAATAAGTCTAAGATATATATTTTATAAGTCTATCTAAGTTTTAAGTCACAAATCATAAAAAATAGACTAATCATATCGAATGTAAAGTTATAAGAAATTGATGAATTATATGTATAAGATTCATCAATTTCTTATAACTTAAGAATTAAAGCTTAGATAATGAATTATTGTACAAAATTATATATTTTTTTCTATTTTTCTTGTATAACCTATTTTTTTTACATATACTGTTACATATACTTTTTTTACATATATTGTACTTTAATTTATAAATTATTCTATTTGTAGATTTAGAAGCTTTTGTCAAATCAAATTTCAATGAAAAGTTTTGTAAATTACAAAATAAATTGGTTGGCTATGGTTCCGTTATGGATGGAAAATACAAAATAGAAATATATATTATATTACAAATTTTTCCTATGACAAAATTGGAAATTTGCAATAAATAAAGGAGATAAAATTGAAATTAAAGAAATTGTACAAACTACAATTTAATTTATACAAATATAATTTATATTTACATATTTAATAATAAAATTGTTAACAATTTATAATTTTATATTTAAAAAAACAAAATAATAATAATAAATCATTAATAAATTGTAAATTACAGTTCAAATTAATTTCTTTTTTCTTTATTTTTTAGTTCTTATTTAAAACTTTTAAATTTTTCTATTATTATCAATTCTTCTAATATTATTTATATGATTTATTAAAAAATCATATTTATTAAAATTATCATATTTCATACACTTTATTTATATATTTTTCATATATTTTATGAAAAATTTTGTTCTCATACATTTTTTGATATATATTTTAAAAAAATATATAAGTAAATAAAATTTAATGAATATATTTTGTAGCTGATTTAATACATTAGTCGATAATCTAAATAACATTCGAAAACTGAATGGTCATATGGAGTTGATCGAATTATTAGATGCATTTATACTGAATAAAAGAAAAATAAGAGATATTTTTTAAGAAGAATTTTGTTACTTAATTAATTATGTAGAATATATCATACTAAGCTAATCCATTTTTTGAAATTTGTTATTCTGCTTAAGCTTGAATACTTAAACAGTTTGAAGACCAAAGGTTTTATGCCAAACCATCAATTTCTGAGTTGTTTTATCATAATATTCTATACACCACTTGTCTATGAACATAAAAGATAAGTTTAAAAATAAAATGTTAAAATTATTTCATAGAAAATGAACACTATTTTATAGTACAATCATACTGTTTATAAACTTAAACAATATGAACAAAATCCATGAAGATTTACAAAATGGATAGCTCACTTAGCATGCCTAATATAATATTGGGCGTACAAATAAGTTTCCACCGTTTGCAAAAGACGGCGCCACTAATAAACTATAATTAAAATTGTTTGATGTAAAACGACGTACCATAAGATTGGACATCCGGCAACACTATAACCTTGAAATATTAACGATTTTGTATCAGCATCATATATTTTTTTTTGTACGAAAATGTCGAGTTTTGAGCCGAATAAGTGTCATTTGCGGGAACTTTTGATTTACTTCTTTAATTTGAAGAAATCTGCAGCTGAGGCTCAAATCATAGATTGCTTATAGAAACATATGGTGATGCTGCCTTAAGTGAGAGAAGTTGTCGTGAGTGGTTTCAAAAGTTTAAGAACAGTGAATTTGACGTCGAAGACAAATAACGTAGCGGAAGGCCGAAAGTGTACGAAGACGCGGAATTGGAAGCATTATTGGATGAAGATTTGTGCCAAATGCAAAAAGAACTTGCATTTACATTAGGAGTGACTCAACAAACAATTTCATATCGTTTGAAATCAAAGGGAATGATTCAAAAGTAAGGGAATTAGGTTCCATATGAACTGAAGTCGAGAAATGTTGAACGCCGATTTTTCACATGTGAAATGCTACTTGCCAGGCATAAACGAAAGGGTTTTTTGTCGTATAGTCACTGGTGATGAAAAATGGATCCACTATGATAACCCAAAGAAGAGGAAATCATGGGAACCACTTGGCCATGCTTCAACATCGACAGCCAAGCTGAATATGCATGAAAAAAACTTATTATATGTTGTGTTTTGGTGGAATCAACTTGGTGTCGTGTATTGATATGAGTTACTCAAACCGAGACCATTACTGGGGCTCTCTACCGAACACAATTGAGATTGAGCCGAGCACTCAAGGAAAAACGCGCCCACTACTACTCCAGGCATGACAAAATTATTCTCCTGCATAATAATGCTCGACCACATGTTGCGGCGCCAGTCAAAACCTACTTAGAAACACTCAAATGGGAAGTTCTACCTGACCTGTCGTATTTTCCAGACATTGCTCCTTCCGACTACCACTTGTTCCGATCGATGACGCATGGCCTATGAGCAGCATTTTACATCATATGAAGGTATCAAAAATTATATCGATGATTGGATAGCCTCAAAAGAGCATTCTTCCGACGCGTTATCCACATGCTACCAGAAAGATGAGAAAAAGTAGTGACTAGCGATGGCCATTACTTTGAATAAAATATTATGTACCGTTCTTTCACAATAAATGCTTAATTTTTGATAAAAAATTTATTTGTACTCCTAATAACTGTAATTATTGATATATATTTTTTTCAATTAAACTAATAATTAATAATTATAAATAAATAATAATTAATAATTATAATTAAAAATTATTAATTATTAAATTTATAATTCAATTAATTATGAAAATTAATAATTGTATAATATTGTATAATAATTATTATTGATTAGTAATTATTATTGCATTAATAATAATTATTATTATGCTTATTATATTATATAATGTTTATAATAATTAATTGTTCATAATTAATAATTAATAGTTCTTATATTAATTTATATTATGTTGTAACGTTATTATATTATTAATTATATTTATGTGTAATAATTTAAATTTAAATGAAACAGTAATACAACATTAACATTTAACATTTATGTTAATTTGACAATCATTAATAAAATAATTAGGTAAAATTTATATAAGGCTATAAACTATTTTTGTTAAAAAGAAAGATTTTCGATATCAGATCTTTTTAAATTGACTTTTAGAATAACAATAGTTATTATAAATTAATATAGGTATATGTATATGTATATGTACATATTAATTGCATACATAAATTATAAAAGATACAAGTGGAAGAGTCATTATCGACGAGTCATTATGATTTAATATTAATATAATAATTATTTATTATATATTAATATTATATATTATATATTAATTATATATTAATATATTAATTTTTATATTAAATATTAATATATTAATATTTTTTATTGTTTTAGTATAATAAAAAAAAAGTGATGAAAGAAACACAATATAAATTATTAGTATTAATTTAATAGAAATTATTAATATAAATATAATTTTTTTAAATAAAGATTCTTTATCGCTATAGAGATCGGTTTCAAACGCGGTTTTCTCCACATGGACGAGTTTAATTTGGACCATTCTTCTTTAGCGAAGATTAAGTTAACTCGCGGATTAAAGCTACTGCGCGAATTACAACGAAGACAGATACAATTCAAGACAACTATAATTTGCAGTAACATTCTATAATTTCTTCTAATCGGAAAATATGTCCTACGGTTTCTTTAAAATACATTCAATTGTAACAACGATATTGTCATATATTTTCAGGCAATATATTCGAGGCAAGATATCCATTCTTAATTCTCATCTCTTCTACTGGTAAGACGAAACAAAGCGGAGCTTTCGTTGTTCGACACAATGTATCTATGAAAGAACATGGTTGTATCACGGAATAATGGCCTTGTTTTAAAGTTTCATCTGTTTCTTAAACATCGTGAAACTTGAACAATATTTTCTGACAAATATAAATCATCATCATAAGATAAAGTTGCAAAATTTAATTATAACGATATATAGAAAAAAAAACACAAAATAATATGCTAAAAAAATAAACACAAAATAATATTAAATCGTAATGACATAGGTTTGTGGTCTGGACATAGATTTTTTAAATATCACAAATTCATATCATTATGATTTTTTTGATGATTGAATTTATTATACGATGATGCTGAATTTTCAAAATATAGAATTTCCTATAACTTTGAAAAACGTAACGAAATTCGAACGTCTCAATGATGTATTTATTAATGTATCGAGGGACAGAAAACGCTAAACGTTCTCCCGATACAATTCGTTAACAAAGGAGAAACATATCAATTGATTTTATATTTGCAAGATTCGCGAGACGACAAGATCAAGAATCTGTCTCGGCTCATGAGCTTGCAATTGAGTAAACATCACGGTCAAAAGTACATTTGCGATCGGTAAGTATATGATTAATAAAAGCGAATTCTTCTTTAAAAAATTAACATTATTTATTTTTATTTGCAACTGTTTACATTATTTTCATTCCAACGAGAAATTACAGTCATACATGGATAGGTTGCGATGGATAAACGCGCTATCCAATTACCGAGCGACGACAAGTGGTTGAGTTTTAACAACTACAATAGGAAGAAACAAGTTCCATTTGTCGTTTACGCTGATCTAGAATGCATTCTCGAGAAAATTGATAATGATCAGGAAGCATCTACGCGCAAATATCATCATCATCATCAAGCATAGGATACTACGTGCGTTGTTCGTACGATGATTCGCTATCAAAATATCGATTTCGTCACGGTCCGGATTGCGTTTCATGGTTCGTTGAAAAATTGAAAAGTTTAGCGCATCGCATAAAAAAAATTTTAGCAGCTAATGGCCTCAACTGGAAACTTTGTCGAGCGAACAGTGGGAGATATTGCGCAAAGCGACGCATGTTACGTGCGAAAAATCTTTTGCGCTAGACGAATAAGCGATCATTGCCATTTAACCGATCGTTACAGCGGCCTGCGCATTCATATTGCAATTTAAATTATAAAAACTCATATTTTATTTCCATAGTTTTCTACAATTTATTAAGCTATGATTCACATTTTATTATCAAATAAATAGCTGCAGCATATGAAGGCAGTATAGTATATTATTACCAATAACAAAGAAAAAAATATATATCATTTACAAACAATGTTAAAGATAAAAGATCAAATTCGCGAAATAACATAAAATTACGACTCATCGATTTTTATAAATTTTTAAGTATCAGTCTTGATCAGACAAATTAGCATCTTTTCTCAATAAAATAAACTTTGATAATAAAAATGAACTTCGAATTTTACAACGCGAATTTCAAAATTTGTCCCGAAGAAGACTTCGAGTTACTGATACGAAAAGGGATTTTTCCATACGAATACATTGCGCTGATAAGCTACAGGATACCATCGCGCGAATCATCATTCTACAGTTCCTTGACCCTGTATCCGAAAGCGATTACGCGAACGCTGTGAATGTATGACAACAATTCTCTGTTCAAACTTTGGAAAGATACAGCGATCTATATTAAAAACAGATGTGTTGTTGTTAGTCGACATATTTGAAAATTTTCGCGATAAATGTATTGAAAGTTACGGTCTCGGCTCTGCATATTAATATTATACTTTATTAAGTTTTACATTGGGCGCTATGCTGAAACATACACGCATAAATTTCGAATTGCTCACTGACATCAATATGGTGATGTTTATCGAGCGCGATATATGCGGCGGTCTTAGTCAATGTTCCAGCAAGTACACGCGAGCCAATAACAAATATATGCATTCGTACGATCTGTCGCAATCTTTTACATACTTAATGTACTTCGATGTTAATAATCTACATAGATGGGCGATATGTCAACCGTTGCCATACGCCAAATTTCGATGGGTCGAAAACATCTCGGACTTTGACGTTAGCGCGATTGCTCAGGATTCGCTTACAGATTACGTTCTTGAGGTCGACTTAAAATATCTGGAGCGTTTGCACGATAAGCAAGTTGATATATATATATATATATGTATGCGATATGTTGATATATACGAGCAAGTTGTATATATGCCATTCTGTCCAACGCGTGATAAACTATCTGACAAGCAGCAGGATAAACTTTTAGCAACTGTGTATGACAAAACGTTATGTTATACATTATCGCAACTTGCAGCAGTGTATGCGTCACGTCATCTTCATGTAACAAAGATTTATCGCGTATTGCAATTCGCACAATCACCATGGCGATTACATAGAACTTAATACAAAATTTAGAACGCTTGCGAAGAATGATTGAGAAAAATTTATTTAAGTTAATAAATAATGTAATCCAATTCCGGCAAAACCATGAAGAACGTGCGCAATCACATCGATGTAAAATTATTAACACAATGGGACGATGAATGCGAAGCCGAATTTTCACAGCAGAAGTGTATTTTCTGATAGCAATTGAAATTCGTAAACTTGAATTGAAGTTCAACAAACCGATTTACGTAGGAATGTGTATACTCAATATATCGAAAGTCTGTTTATATGAATTTCATCACGACTATATGTTATCGCTATAAAATGTAAACTTATGTACATAGACACTGATATCCATATATATCGCATCGATGACTTTTATGAACAAATGAAGCATGATATTATTGGGAGTACAAATAAATTTCCGCCGTTTTTTATCAAAAATTAAGCATTTATTGTGAAAGAACAGTACATAATGTTTTATTCAAAGTAATGGCCATCGCTAGCCACTACTTTTTCCCATTTTTCTGGGAGCATGTGAATACCGCGTCTCTTCATCTTTTGAGACTATCCATCATCGATACAATTTTTGGTACCTTCATATGATGTGAAATGCTGCTCAGACAGGCCATGCGTCATCGTTCGGAACAAGTCGTAATCGGAAGAAGCAATGTCTGGAGAATACGACAAGTCGGGTAGAACTTCCCATTTGACTGTTTCTAAGTAGGTTTTGACTGGCGCCGCAACATGTGGTCGAGCATTATCATGCAGGAAAATAATTTTGTCATGCCTGGAGTAGTAATGGGCGCGTTTTTCCTTGAGTGCTCGGCTTAATCTCATCAATTGTGTTCGGTAGAGAGTCCCAGTAATGGTCTCGTTCGGTTTGAGCAACTCATAATACACGACACCAAGCTGATCCCATCAAATACACAACATGAGTTTTTTTCCATGAATATTTGGCTTGGCTGTCGATGTTGAAGCATGGCCAGGTGGTCCCCATGATTTCCTCTTCTTTGGGTTATCGTAGTGAATCCATTTTTCATCACCACTATGCGATGCAAAAAACCCTTTCGTTTATGCCTGGCAAGCATTTCATATGTGAAAAATCGGCGTTCAACGTTTCTCGGCTTCAGTTCATATGGAACTCAATTCCCTCTTTTGAATCATTCCCAATGATTTCAAACGATATGAAATTGTTTGTTGAATCACTCCTAATGTAAATGCAAGTTCTTTTTGCATTTGGCAATCTTCATCCAATCTTCATCCAATAATGCTTCCAATTCCGCGTCTTCATATACTTTCGGCCTTCCGCTACATTCTTTGTCTTCGACGTCAAATTCACCGTTCTTAAACTTTTGAAACCACTCACGATAACTTCTCTCACTTAAAGCAGTATCACCATATGCTTCTATAAGTATGCTTCTATGAACTTCAGCTGCAGATTTCTTCAAATTACAGAAATAAATCAAAAGTTGCAAATAACGCTTATTCGGCTCAAAACTCGACATTTTCGTAAAAAAAAAAAATATGATGCTGATATTTCAAGAATCACTAATATTTCAAGATTATGGTGTTACCGGATGTCCAATTTTACGATATGTCGTTGTACATCAAACAATTTTAATTATAATTTATTAGTGGCGCCGTCTTTTGCAAACGGCGGAAACATATTCGTATTCCCAATAAGACATATCGATATCCATGTGATCGTTATAAATGTATTTCAAGTTGTTATCATCCTGAATATGATTAGCAGGTGCGCATTGTCGCGTATCAGATGTTTAGGTATTTTCGTATACGTCTGACACAGATAAACGTAGTCGACGTTTACATGGCGACCCATCAAGAAGTATTCTCTCACCGTATCCTGCTTGTCACATGCCACGTCTTCAAAGATAAAAATAGAATTTGGGCGCGCCTCGCTCAGTGTAACGACGTCGCTATTGTTAGGGAACTAGCTGATTTCGATAGACGTAAATAAATTTTCGAAATATAAATACTTTGGCTGTTGCAGCGATTTCGAATAGACGTACACATTCTCGAAACATGTGCCGTTCAAACTCTCGAGCAAGCTTATGAGAACGTTGGTTTGACAATTCGACGGGCCGCAAATAATCACACCTACAGTACTCGGCAGCATTTCGTACTTGCACTTCTCCACGCCGTCTCCCATCATTCGCGATTTTGCATCGCAGTTCATGACGCATATCATCAGTGATTGCCGAATACAGTGATACGAATTTCATGCTCTCCCTACGGATTGTGCGCTCTCGACCGCCTATAATTAAAGGCATGCGAATCGCATAGTAACAAAATGTATCTCGCGCTGTATCATCCTTTCGACATTCAGGACTTGACCGCTGAGCAGTTACAGTATATACTGAAGGTACTCTTATGCGTGTATGGTGACTATATCGACTATGTGTGGGACAAGCTTCACAAACATATGAAAGTAGATACGGAGATTCGAACCTATTGTCGCTGCTATGAGAACTATTATCAGTCGTGGCAGCGGATGGTTCGGTACCGAAGATAAAAGACTGCAATGAATGTCGCGCGGCGGTCTGATGAATTGAGCGCTAATCGTGCTTTCTTTTGAGTTACATGTCCCAAGCTAGTTTTATGGTCCAGGCTCGCTTACGAAACGATTAGCAAGAGGTGACATAAATCCACTAGATGGCGTGCCGAGAACACGATATTGTGTATTCTCGGAGTAACGATTTCACCGATAGACACGCGGCGGACACGATACTCGCCAATAAAGCGCTAGGTCGCGTCACGTGAAAGCTTCGATTTTGAGTGAGAGAGCCGCCGCTGCTATCGTCTGGACAGCGATGAGAAAGTCAAGACCAAGATCGACATGAACATGAAATCAAAGAAGAAGACGAGGAAAAAGACAACGAAAAAGCGGACACTACCGATGGCGAAATGAGGCGGTGCGTAACCGTTTCTGCCAATGTTGGGCGTGCTTGGGTCTTTGATTGGCGGAGCGGCCAGCGTGGCGAAAACGATAAATGATAGTAAAACCGCGCGATGTCAGCTCGAGGAGCTGCAACATCACGATCGCGCGAACAGCGTCGCAGACTGTATCTCGTTCCACACAAATACAGATGCGAACTGTATTTCAGCCCCTATAAACATGGATGAGGCACACATGGAGCAGCGAAGAAAAAAAAACGCCAAAGAAACAATAAAAATGCTCTCGGGTGCAACTACTAACGTGCAATTGGACGTGCTCGCGAGACGTATGCGAATATCGTATTTTAGAGGTGTTTTCATTTTACCTTCGCTTTACCGACGAGCGGTGCATGTCGAAACGAAAGCAGTATCGTGAATATGACGATGCAACAGAGCCAGGTATTGGGTAGTTTGTGAAGAGGAACAACCGCGTAGTGTACTTTGACAGTTTCTTTAATCTTCGACCGTCTAAGAAACTGATGCGATATTTCGGGAACGGTGTTACCACGATAGAGTACAATCGCACGTACTTATTAGACGTACAATCAGAACTTCTGCGGACAAATGTGCTTGCGATTTCTACGAACAGTCGATGCGCGCGAATTTATAAAACTTGACGAGGCTTTCAGTATTCTTCGAACGCTTTTTCCGTAATGTCATTGACACTTACGCTGCGGGAAAAGCAATCTCACGGCAAACTACTTTTCTGCCATATTTGGTCTGATAATCTTTGAAATTTATCACAATATTGAACGTAAACAAATCGAACAATAAATTCTATTTCGGCAAATACTATGCAGAAATTACAATTCCCAAGGGTTCGTACAAAGTGCGAGACATAAATGAATTTTTGAAACGTGCGATTTTATGGAAACGTCCGCGATGCACTTGAAACCGTGACCGTAGTACGTGGTAACAATGACACCGATGACGACAATAGCAAGGATGAAGAATCAACAACACTCCGCGCAAACTATAAAACGAGATGAGATGCGAGATTAGATACAGAATTAACTTTGACAAGCCCAATAGCGTCGGATCGCTGCTGGGATTCTCATCAAAGTGTATACTGCGACCGCGAAGATGGCACGAATCGGACATGTCGATCATAATGAACGTAAACGTTATCCGCATAGAGTGTAACGTGACTGCGGTCGCGTACAGCAACGGCAAAGGTACACACAATACACGAAGCCGAGTGTGCCGCCGAGATATAAGATATCAAAAGGCCCGCGCAAATCATTTACTTGCCGATCACCGCATTACGGATCTTACGATACGCGTTGTCGAAACGAACGTTTGCTCGAGGAGAAGAGATTATCATCAGATTACACATGCGACGTCGACAGCAATAGCGAGAGCATGAAATGCTCGTGTTGAACAGAGCGGAGCACACGCAGAAAGATAACGCATTCTTTATGAGAGCAAATCAATAAGTTTTTAGAAAAACATAGTAAAACACATTTTTTTTGATCGATTCATTTTTACTTCTCAACATAGTCTCTTTTCAGCTCGATACACTTGATCCAACGATTCTCCAATTTTTTCAAGCCGTCCGAATAATATTTGAAGGATTTATCCAATCCTTCAAAATAAACCTCTGTTTCGGATGAGTTGTTCTCTGGTGGTGAATCTCTTTTCTCCAAACCATTTCTTCAGGTTTGGAAACAAGAAATAGTCGCAGGGGGCTAAATCTGAATATGCTGGACGGGGAAGCAATTCGTAGCGGAATTAGTTTCGAATTTGGCCATCAGTACCGGTGTGAACCCATGCATCTTGATGGAAGTGCACTTTCTTCTTCGGGATGTTTTTTTCTTTGAAATAGACCAAGGCTACTTATAATCGCCATTGATCATTTGCTTCGACGGAAAGTAATCGATATGAATTATATCGCGTGTATCTATCCCAAAAAATTGTGGCCATCACCTTTCCGGTTGACTTTACAGTCTTCGCCTTCTTCGGAGCTGATTCACCCAGTGAAATTCATTGTTTTGACCTCCTTCGTCTCGGGCGTGAAGTAATGGATCCATGTTTCGTTCACAGTAATGAATTGACGCAGAAATTCATCTGGATTACGTTGAAATATCTCCAAACTTGTTTTGAAATCGTCACACGGTCACGCTCCACAAACGGCACTCATCTTGCCGATAACTTTTTCATACTCAATTGTTCGAGCAAAATTGAAATCACTGTGATATGCCTATGATCTCAACAAGCTCGCGCACTTTCACTTCATCATCAAACCAATATCGTTGATCATTCAAACCAATATCGTGAATTTTATCGATGATTTCTGGCATAGCAACCTCAATTGGACGTCCCGAACGAGGTGCATTACATATGGATATACGACTACGTTTAAATTCATTCATCCAATTGTATACAGTACCAGCAAATGCTGGTGCAGATGTGCTATGAACATTATCCAATTCGGCTTTGATTTCTTTCGGCGTTAAATTTTTCATATGTATATGTATTTCATATGTATTGAATCACTGCATGAAACTCGTTTTTTTCTATTTTGCAAAAAATACAAAGATTGTTCGCTTTAATCATCTACAGAAATGAAACTACGCGATGAATTCCACTCAAAATTTGACAGTAATCAGCTGAGAAATGTTTCGAAACACTACTCAACGTGCTCTCGTTTGTCGAGAAAGGACCTTTTGCAATCATTGACTGCTCGCGACAAAATGAATCCATCAAGAGTGCCACCGTGGATGTACGCATAGAATTTGACTGCAAGGAGAATGTACCTGCAAATACTATATAGTATATAGTCTCATCATATACGATCGCATGATTCAATATAATCCGTTAACCAACGTTGTGCGCAAAATGACCTAAATGCATTCTCCGACACGCTATAAAATATACGATTCATCGAAATCGATCGCAGTTTCGAAAAATCGTTCGCTATGACTGTACCAACGTTTATGGATCTGCAAGGATTTATTGGAAAGAAATTTATCGTGAAGGAAGTGGCGGTGTTGAGAAAAGGAGCCATTCTCTCTCACTATATTTTTACATGCCATGGATTTTCTTGATAAAAGTATTATGCTTCCTGGCTGAGTGCTTATCACCATGGATTGCGATGGGAAAACGGGATGATCCCGCACAGCATGATGAAACTCCTGATTAGCATCAATTACAATGGCTGTAATTGCGGAAGAAGATGACGACAATAAGTATATGTACTTTCGTATACGTTAAAGGATGTGAAAAACGCGAATGATTGGATATATTCGATAGCGACGATTTGATTATTGAGATCGTGGATGCTGATTATGAAGATATAGATTCTTTTAATAATTTAGATGTTACTAATACTATGCGATGTGTAAAACATGTTAAAAATTGTGCGTTACAGAATATTTAAGATATATAGTTGATGGTCCCAACGCCAAAAAGGAATATATCAAGTTTAAAATAAAATTTGAGAATTTTTAAAAATACATTTTAAATTTCCTCTTTCCTTTCCTTGTATAGTTAAGAATTAATTAATAATAGCTGTTGAGTAATAATAGTAGCAGTAGTAGTAATACGATTTAATAAATATTGAATTAGTCGATAAGAAAATGCGCTTGGCAATTTATACTATTATATTAATAAAAATATTATCATAATTAACTATTATATTGTATTATATTCATAAAAAATATTATCATATTGAGTATGGGAAAAAGTTCGTGGCGATTTTTTAGTAAAATTAAAGTGTTTTTTTTAGAGTATTGAAATCAATTTATTAAACTAAATATGCTCCATTATTTTCTATAATATTTTGCCATTTTTGGGACAGAGCCCCAATAATTCCATCGTGATAGAACTTCTGTGGTTTCTGATCGAAAACTGCTTCAAGTGATTTTCACAGGCCTCTTTTGAAGCTAGTTTTACACCATTAAGAGAGTTCTGCAGAGACCTAAACAAATGATAGTCTGAGGGTGCTATGTCAGGACTATACGATGGATGCATTAAAACTTCCCAGCCAAGCTCTCGCAATTTTTGTCGAATCATCAAAGATGTGTGTGATCGACCATTGTCGTGATGGAAGACGACCTTTCCTATTGATTAATTCTGGCCGCTTTCTCTCAATTGCTTGTTGTAATCTCTACAGTTGTTCACAGAGTTCGGAATTAATTGTTTGATTGGACGATAACAGCTCATAGTGAACGATTCCCTTCCAGTCCCACCACACAACATCACCTTCTTCCTCGTCAATTCAGGTTTTGCGATTGCTTGCGCCTTCTCTCCTTTCTTTATCTACGATCTTTTTCTAGTTGGATTGTCGTAGGTGATCCATTTTTCATCACCAGTTATCATTCTCTTCAGAAATGGCTCAATTTCATTCCGTTTCAGTAGCGTAATGTTAATTCGGTCCATCATGTTCCTAACACTCAACTTGAGAAGAATCCAAATCAAGTTTCTTTTTGTATCCAGCTTTGTGTAAATGATAAAAAACTGTTTTGTGGTCGATGCCTAGTTCTCTAGCAATCTCCACAGTGCTCACAGAGCTCACGCTCATGCTTATCATGCTCGACTTTTACCATGATTTCATTGGACTTTTCAGTGATTGGTCGACCGGAGCGAGATTCATCTTTCACATCGAAATTTCCAGCACGAAAGCGAGCGAACCATTTCCGTGCTGCTGATTTTGATAGAATATCTTCACTGTAAATAGCGCAAATTTTTTCATAAGCCTATGCAGTTCTTGCCTTTATCGTAGTGATACTGCAAAATGTAGCGAATTTTTTTCTTATTTATTTCCATTTTCAAAATAAAATAATTTTTGATCCATTTCATCGATTTCAATCTTCTTTTCTTTTTCGGCTCAAAACAAAGGTTAAAATGTCACTTTTTAAACGCACTTCTAGTGTTGCCGATGTGATTAGTAGTTGCTGACTGTTGAGCATTTAATGCGGAAAAAACGCCACGAACTTTTTCCCACATCCAATAATTAACTAAATCATATCATTAAATATCATCAATTTACTTAAATCGCGTGTGAGAAGAAAACTTGGAAAAAAGAGAAGAAGAGAGCGAGAATAATATAAGTGTAGAATTGCAATGGATGGGAGAGAAAAAACAAAATCTCTCTACCTCAGATCCCGGTGACGCACTCCCCTTCCTCGGACCCTGTGACAGCCCCCCTGCGTGCGCGTGCGCACACACACACACACACACACACACACACACACACACACACACACACACACACACACACACACACACACACACACACAC
>NW_012130106.1:873163-876727 GCF_000143395.1 Atta cephalotes | reverse complement strand
TATATATATATATATATATATATATATATATATATAGTATATATACACTGCTTATATACAATATTTTATATACTTGTCCAGTTCTAGTCTTTTTAATTTGTACAAATAAAGCACATATTACATGGAAATATATATCACGAACTTCTGCACTCCGAACAGTGTTTGCCATCTATGGCCGCATACGATCTAATAACATGCTTACGAATGATGTACATGTGTCCGTTAATCTCGTCATACACGATGTGCACAAAATTGAATCGAACTACCTATTATATGATATAACAAAACTATATCACTATTTCGTCAGCACGTTCATTGCCATTATTTCCTCGGGATGCACTATTTTATTCTTATTATCTTCACTCTGATCACTCCTCATTCTGATCACTATTATAGCCACCATTCTCCGATAATGCGTCCTCATCATTGTCCATTATTGCCTCAAAATTCATCTTCGAATACTTCATCGATGATATCCATTAGACCTTCTTCTAGTATATTACAAACAATATACACTATATTTTTCATCAGTATATTATATGATTTTAAGAAAGCTTACTTCTAGATTATACACTTCGAGACCTAAATTCATACCGTACTCTTCTCTTCAGCTGGAGTAATTTTTTCTAATTTTTTTTTTAGGAATGTTGCTTCAAAATTATATCCTTATAAATTTAAGAAATTTTAAAATTCTAGAGTTTCATTTAAAATTTTTCACTTAAAGTGTTTCAGTTCCTTTTATTTCATATACATACAAAGACACAATTACTGCATTTTTCATAACAGTCAGACGTCGGCGTTCGAAATATCAATCATTGCGCAACCAATCTTTATGTACTTATCTTAGACATGCTTCCATCCTCAAAATTTATGAAAATACAAAATTGAGTTTCACTTACATTTATTTCCACTAACCTTGAAACATATTGTAAAAACATGTTCGATTGTCATGTCCCCTCCCAAAAAAGATAAACGATCGAGGCTTTTTTATCAAGGGAGGGAGGCATTAAGTTTCAATATCATCGATTTCGATAGCAGCCAGATGTTGGCACTCAATCGATTAATTATGAAACTTGTGTTTATTTAAAATAATTAATAAATGTTGTTTCTAGAAAACTTACGCCATATCTTGGTTGGAGCATATATTGGTAAATAGCCTTTGTAACACTTTTCATTTTACAATCATTTGTTTTTTGTATTGTTTTTTTTGTTCATGGCAATAATCTCTTTTTTATGATGTTTTTTGTTGCCTTGTACGACTGCAATCCTCAAAATCTGTGATGTCTTATTGCCACTCCGCATGACGTCATATCTCCGAAGAATCCCCCGCGCCCCGCATTTCCCGAATTAGAACTTCCAGCATTTTTTCAATTACATATTTACAAAAACTGCTGCTTAAATTAATAAAATTAAATGCAAAAGTATGTAAATATTTTAAAGAATTAAATGTTTAAAGGGAATCTCCTAAAATTATCTGTGTTTTACTGATTATTTTTTAATAAGTCTTTTTCTAACTCAGATTTAAAAACCCTTTTCCACAAATAAAGTATAAACAATAATATAGTCTAAACCAATTGATTTTAAATACCAGCATTACTCCTAAAGCCTCCTGTTTTACTATGTAAGCATATATAATTTTTATATAAGAAATACTTTTTTTCTTCTTTCACTGATTCGAAAATCCTTTTTAGGTATACGCATTAATATGTATCTGGAAAATGGAATCTATGCCGAGATCGATCGAAAATTTCAAAACTGTTATATATTTTTTATCATTGCTTAGTATAATATGTTCTTAGTATAATATATTCTCAAGTTATGGCAACGTTTGCTTGATACGAAAGCTTTACAACGTACGAAATAATAGTTCCCAAACACGCAGTTTACGAACAAACTTTAGAATTAGACTTAGACGCTTTATCGAGAATTTGTTATATTTGTTATACGAAAATTGACACGTAAGTGTGACTGCGTGTATCATAAGTTGTATGGGATATTGCTGTGGTAGTATAGAAAGACATATCGATGTGCGGTGCGTGGCGCGACCTGTGGTGATTTCGTCGGAGTTCGAGCTTTGCTTTAGAATCCTCTTAAATTTCGAAATAACGCCTGACACTCCATCTACCAGGTTGAGTCTCTAATTACATTATCATGCAGTTGGCATGGCGTAAAATGTATTAGTGCGTTTTCAACAATCGAGCGAAATGGACGTATCACGTTGTTGGAGTCACAATAATCAATCTTCAAAATACTTTTTTTTGAAATGCCCACTGCTGCAATAATTTTTTTATCGAAGTGCAGCATCTTTATACCTAAAATTTTACGCAAAAAAATAAAAAAGTTCATTTTTCTAATGAAAAAAATCACTTTTCACATAGACTTCCATTCATAAATTTTTTTGACTATTTTAAAATTATTAATTCAGCAAAAAACCAATGCGAATACATATTTTAAAGTTCAAAGAATGTTCCTCATTTTTTTTTATTCTATACCTATGAAAATAAAGCTGACAGTTATTTAAACGTACTGGGATCATGACATTTTATTGACCCTGTGTGATCATTGCGTAATTTTCACGAAGTGTGATCATCGAGGGTTAATACACAACAAGTAAATGTTTAATGCCTATTACAGTCGAAGCTAGATCTTTTAAATAATTTTTATTTGAATTTATGTACTAAATGTGTAGTTATTTGAACTGCGTGCCGAAATTTTTCGAACTTATAAACGCAATCAAACTACTATAGTGTTACGCCTAAACTCTCGGAACACGCGCGCGCGCTACTTGCCATTTGCAAGCTACTATTGTCTATTGTATTTATGTTAACTATAGTTTATTGTATCATACTTTATGTATATTACTTTGTTAACATGTAGTCTTTTTCATATAGCTTTACAATAAACTAAATTAAATTAAAATAAATTAAATTGTTAACAGTCTATTGAACGCATTATAAATCACAAATTAATACAATTATAAATTGAAAAAATTATAAATTAATGTTATTATAATCTAATTTACATATTAACCCTCCTCCGCCCCCCCCCCCCTAGCCAATCACTATTGGGTCAAACGTATCCTATGCAATTTTTTACATTGCTGTAATTTTTTTATAATATAATCTGATGACCCGGAGGCTGAAATAAAATTTTAACTATTAGATATGATAAGCCTGCAAGGGTTTTTTTTGCATTATTCTTAATGTAAGAATGCACAAAAGTTTGAAGAGTACTAGGACTCACACGTAATTAGCTTGTAAGTTTTCACGTTTATTTTTTATATCATCCCTTTATTTTTTATTAAATGTACATTTACTGAATTTCAGATAGATCTTTCAGATATAAAAATAAGTACACGAAAATATAGAATTAAAAAGAATTATTTCAATATAATAATAAGTAGAAATTTTATAATCTCTGTTATAATTTCTTCGGAGATTACTCGGCCGGGACAGAGTATTATTTTAGAGTGAGTGTTGCATCATCCTTTAAATCTTAATAAACTTAATTATATATATATATATATATATATATATATATATATATATATATATATATATATAT
>NW_012130106.1:868602-871182 GCF_000143395.1 Atta cephalotes | reverse complement strand
AACTGATTTTCAATAGTTCAAATAATTATACTTTTTCAAGCGATTCATATCATACTATTTTTTTATTAGTCCAAAGGGTCAATTAAGAAAATCCTATGGGTTTTTGCTTGAACATTAAATTTAAAAATTTGAGAATTTTTTATTCAAAGTAGTCATTTTTTGCGAATTTTTCAAAAAAAATTTCTTTGAAGCATTGTAATTAATTGAAAATAAAATAATATTTACTTGATTCATATTTATCTTTGTCTGACTTCAAGGTACTTAAAATACGTATTCAGTCCAGAAATATAGCATGACAAAGTTGCAGGGTTTCACAGACCTTGGTATGGCCAGGAACTACAAATAATAATGGCGTGCTAGAGTTAATATCAACAGAAATAAAATTATAGAGCGAACAGTGTTGACTGATTTTTAATCTATTTTGCGTATAAGCGAAAGAAGGAGGAAAGAGATTGTAGAAGAATTCGACTGGAACTAAATAAAGATAAGCAGAATTTGGAAGGAATACTGAGAGGAATATGAGGAGATTGCCTGGTAATAACATGTCTGATTTCATAGGAATCGAAATAATTGGGCCCGATCATAAAGATGCCCTCAGGGGGAAATTCGGTAGAGCGCAGGAATCGTCTTATGAGTGATTCGAATGAGTCACTTTCTCGGATAAGGAAGTAGGATCTTGGTAGTGGAGGAGGAATTTCTTCTAGAAATTCCATGCTATCCATGAAGCTTGCCGGAGACAGAGTTTCTCTAGAAAAAACTGGAATCGAAATAATGAAGGAACTGGGTGGATGGAGGGATATCTGAGAAGATTCGTAAGATCTGATAACGCGAAGGAACCAGGAACTAGGACAGAGGAAGGTACAAGGAGGTGGAGAGGGTGAGCGGGAAAGTAACCGGGGAGCTGTTTGCTATAGGCCGAACTGGAAGCTGCGATGGAACCGCTGGCGGAGCTGGTGATGATGAAAATGGTGGACGAACGTCCTCAGCAGAATCTGATGGATTCTGAGAATTTGTTCGATTTCTCAAGATACTCCACGTACATCTTATCCAGGAATTTACGCGTAATAAATAAGTCCGACTCCGAAGTCAATTTCTTATCTTGAGCGTGGCTTTATGGTTATTAGATATGTTAAATTAATAAATAGTAAATCCATCTCAATAAATTCAACGAGCTATAATTAGGTATAACAAAGTAAAAATTTTTATTTTTCACAAATATAATTTTCGACAGTAAGTTTCAACAATAAATTTTGACTATACTTAGTCCTCATCAGAAATACATAATTACCCTATATATCAGAATTAAATTAATTTATGATAATTATTGAGATTAAGGGAGGATCGTCTCACCTTTGAGTTACAATAGACGGTATAACGCAATTATATTTAATCAAATTTGTCGAATAATAGATGAAGTAATGATGAGTCCTGAATCCAAATCAATTCATCAGTTAACAGAAAAAGAACAGACAATATGAGCAAAAGAAGAAAAATCTAATAATATTATTGATATAGCTTGATATCAAGTTATATAAGTTGTATGTACGTCTTTAATAATATTGATAGATAATCTAAATAGAACAAAATATTAATCAAATTGAAAGAAATATTGTTATATATTGAAAATTTAAACATATTTTAAACAATTAAAATTATATGGATAAAACAATGATAATTTATAAATTTATGTATAAATATATATGTAATTTGAACCAAAACACAATAGAATATAAACAAATTGCTTTCAATTATATATAAAACAAATTAACAAATAAATAGAATTACACATAATTATTATGGAATAGAGAGTAAAAGATTATGCAATATTTACAATTTTCATGAAGGCGAATACAAATAATATATATTGATAAATTTACAGCTGTTCATTACGATTGCGAAATAAAAAACTTAGAGTCGATTACTATTTCGTGATACAGCGTTTCTTACAATTCGACGTACTGAAATACTTGTTAGACTTGTAATTGTATATCAATAGACATTATAATACTTGTGACACGCAATTATTGTCTAATTTCTCAATTTTACAAAAATTATTCTAACAATTTTATCTGTGCTCGTAGTATTTATTACATACTTAGGGGAAGTTTTATGAGAAACGCGATCGTACTTTTTAGCAAAGAGTTATGAATATTTAAAGCAAAAACGTAAGTCAAATATACTTTAAAAGCTTATTATTGTATTATCTTAATTATAAAATTGTTTTTATCTTGTAGATGTTCAATTCTATTTTGCTCTAGTTTCTTGAAACAGGAGGAATGAATTTGGATGCACCGTAATAGTGCTCAACTGTTTACTGTAATTCAATTCCATCATTCAAATATTAAATCTTTTAATACATACAGTACATAGATACCAAATCACGTTTCTACGATGAGATTCTTCTTTTATAAATTATGTCATGTTTCAACAAATTCAGAAAATTCGATTATATTCACTTGATACGATATATTCACTTAATATTCACTTGAACACACGAAGAATTTAATATATATATATATATATAAATATATTAGGTGTACAACTTTGCTTCTACCGTTTTCCTATATAGATGGCTTTAGC
>NW_012130106.1:863694-868582 GCF_000143395.1 Atta cephalotes | reverse complement strand
TATATATATATATGTGTGTGTGTGTGTGTGTGTGTGTGTGTGTGTGTGTGTGTGTGTGTGTGTGTGTGTGTGTGTGTGTGTGTGTGTGTGTGTGTGTATTATTTGTATTGCCTTCATGAAAATTGTAAGTGCATAATCTTTTACTCTTTATTTCATAATAATTATGTACAATTCTATTTAATTTATTTTATATATAACTGAAAGCAATTTATTTATATTCTATTGTGCTTTTTAATTTATCAATATTATTAGGACGTACAACTATCTTATATAATTTGAAATCAATAATACTACTGGAATTTTCTTCTTTTACTAACTACTCTTTCTCGCTGTTAACTGATGAATTGATTTAGATTCATAATTCATCATTACTTCATCTATTATTCGACAAATTTGACTAAATATAATATGGTTGCGTTACACCATCTAGTGTAACTCGAAGGTAAGATGATCCTTATAATATGTTAATTTAATTTTGATATATGGGATAATTATGCATTACTGCGAATGAAGTCGACTAGGTAAGACTAAGTCGAAACGTTGAAATTTATCGTCGAAAATTATAATTGTGGAAAATAAAAATTTTTATTCTGTTACACCTAATTATAGCTTGTTGAATTTGTTGACCTAGGTTTAATATTTATTAATCTGTTGTAAGTTATACGGGTGAATAGAATTGATTTCAATTTATGTTGTAATAGTGTTAAATTAAACTTCGCGGTGCATATAAAGAACAAAGAGGACTTATTGTTTTGATAGCTTTGTCTCCTGACTGTTTTGGTCTTGAGACTGATCTCAGTGGGAATCAAAGAGGTCCTGGATCTCACTTGTGCACAGATTCTAAATCAAATGTATTGAAGTGCCATAGAAACTTCAGAAATTTTCGATTTAAGAACTGTATATATTTATATAAGACGAGATTGTGTGTGTATATATGACTGACTAATTGAATTCTTGACAAAATAATGAGCGACAAACTGATGAATATGACTGAGAAAATAAGAGACAAAATAAGAGCAAAATAAAAAACAAAATAAGAGATAAAATAATAGAGCTTGTCTCGCGGTGCCACAGTTTATATATGAGTTCTTTGGAAGGTGGTTCTTTGATAGAATGTGTTAAATTGGAAAATCAAGGATTCGGATTGGTGGGATTGTTCCGCTTTTGGTAGAAAATTTGTTTCTCGAGTTATTACTGGAGAGCTAATTCTAAAATTGCTCCGCCGCACTATAAGTTTTAATCTCTTGAAAACTTATTCATGATTATCATTTTCTCTAAGGGTTTTGGATTTATAATCACCTATTGGCGGATTTAGTTTAGCCTTCTCCATTTTTTAAGAGAGAGAACTCTTATTCATTGTCCTTTCTGAACGATTTGATTATGATTTACCCAAATTTTCATATTTCCTTTTTCCAATCGCCGGTTTCTCTTTTATTACTTGAACATGTGTCTCTCGTCTAGATAGTATTTGCTTAAATTTTATGATCGACAATCTAGAAAAGAAACAAAAAATTAAAAGCTATGCTTTGTCATCTTGCATTTATTTTATCAACTTTCTGTTGTTGGCGAAAACACCCTTCAAGTTTGGAAATATGAGTTTTTATCTACTAGATCCCTGATCCGCATTTAGATTTTGTAATTGCTAAAACTGATTGTGTTTAAACAGGATTTTCTTTACATGATTTGTAATCTTTGTCATAAATTTTATTGCCGTGGATCAGATGATTCTGAATATCTGTTTTTGTTTATTTTTCCAATATCGCTGGAAAGGTTTCTAACAACACGTTTCTTGAAAATTATCACGTTCGATTGATGACCGTTAATGTTCAAGTTTTTGTTCGCTTTGTCCTAACGATTATTTTACCGAATGTTCGTGAAAGAAGAAAATCGTGGAGCCCACTGGACATAATAGCAATATCAAATTAAATTAATAATTTAATAAATTAATGCTCAATCTGACATCCTATTAGAAAGATGTTAATGTATTGAAAAACTGTAAATTTGTGGAAAATATTACTTCGTCTAGGAGTCGTTAAAAATTAACTTATGAGTTATTATTTAACATTTTATACTAATATATGCCAGAATAAGGTATAAAATATTTTGTGAACTATATTTTTTTATATTACTAGCTTAATACTTTTATATTTAGAATGATTAGAGGTATCACTGTGTAAAAAAATTAATTCCATTTAAAAAAATAGAGACTTTGAGATCTTAAAAAATATGATATTGAGAAAAATTTTTTACTTATACTCGTAATATGTGCCCCTCCGGACAACTTTTTGCTTTGATATTTTTTCGTATTAAAAACAACGGGGATGTTTTAGATGATCGAGTTAGAGGAAATACTTTGTATAATACATATATTATTACTATTTTCGATTTCGGTTAATAGGAAAGTGACACGACAGACCGTTGACGTGTGGCTAGTATCACATGCAACGCCAACCTCATCATCGAGTAGTTGCGTAGAGCTTTCGAGTCCAATCCATGCCACGGCCGGCAACTCGTCCTCTGGACGAAGTGGTGCCGGTGGCTCGGGAGCTACGACACCAGTACGCAAAATCTCGGCACACGAGTTCGAGCGTGGAGGCCTTCTAAAGCCGATCGTCAACACAATCGATGGCACGCCAACCTTCTTGAGCGTATCAATGAGTGACGCGAATCAGACGGGTGGGCCACAAGTCGGACCTGGTAATTCCAACCGTCCACAAAGACGGTCGCGTCACGAGCTTAGGCATCTCGACGAGAAAGATCTTATTTTCGAGCTGGTAGGTTCTTCGATGGAATATACCATTAGCCTCTATGTTGAAGAATCTAACTTCTGTAAGGTCTCTTAGGTCAAAGACATCTGCAATGAGTTGGATGTGAGATCATTGTGTCACAAGATCCTGCAGAATGTGAGCACACTTCTTCACGCCGATCGCGGCTCGCTGTTCCTTGTCCAGGGAGAGAGAAGCGGCACCACCGTTGCCGCTGCTGCTGCTGCTGCCGTTATCACCACTAATGCACCATCCTCTCTGAATCACGAGGCTGCCGCGAGCAATTCCAACATCGAAAATAATCTACAGCGTAATGATCAATCCTATTTGAGGAGCAGATGTCTGGTATCAAAATTATTCGATGTCTGTTCAAGATCGACATTGATGGAGATGGAAAAGAAAGATGAAATTAAAATTCCTTGGGGTACCGGAATCGTTGGATACGTCGCTGAAAGTGGGGAACCTGTCAACATACCAGATGCTTACAAGGCAAGACGTGGAAACTATTTTTTTATCAAACGACTTATACTTATTTGTTTTGATTTTTACTTTTTGTATCTAATAAGCGATGCATTTCGCACTTTTTCCATTTCGATTACTAATTATTAGAAGTTCTTGATGAATCATGATTTGTTTATATCTGAAATGTGATCACTTTTGAGTACAGAAGTGCACAAGTTTATTTTATCTGTTGCATGAGTAGAGATCTTATCTCTATCTCGATTACCACTAATTCGAAGCACGAGTTAAAAATAATTAATATTCGTTTCGAATGCAATTTTTTAATTTTTTACGAGGGTTATTCAGAAAGTAAGTTCTGATGGCTATTAAAAGAAAACAAGTATATACTTACAGAAAATTTTTATTTTTTTTTAAAGTACATATTTTACACTATTTTTCTACATAAACGCCGCTGTTGTTGATACACTTATTATAGCGAGACCAGACATTATATCTCTAGTTGCCATCTGTGAGGCAAACCACGTGGTGACGACTTCTTTAATCTCATTATCATGGAATTGTCAGCTAGCAAGGAAGGATTTCAAATTTATTTTCTCTTTAACTGAGACGTTTTTTCGTTATCTAATCAGAAGTTATAGTTAAGGCTATTTTCATTTTCAGAGATTAAAAGATAGCTTTCAATCATGATTGCTTACGGTTGTATAATGAAAAAACATCAAATCATCATTAACTAGAGATACGGTCACCCACTCCGTTCATCGTCGTATATATTTTCGTGCACTTTATTAAAAAATCGCACCATTTCCATTTTGAATCACTTATTGTATGTTCTTCATATATTGCAGAAATTTGTCGGAGAAATTTGTCGGAGAAACTATATTTCACAAACTATATTTCACGGGCATCACAATTTGTTTAAACATTATAAACACACGGACCGAAAGATTTTTTCTGCTCAATTTCGATTTCGGTTTAATAAATAATATCAAATAAATATTTCGGTTTTAGTTTCATTCTTTTTTACTAGTAAAGAAAACTAAAACCGAAAAAATGAATATTACGTTTTTAAACGATTTTTTTTGGATTTATTCTCTCCCCCCTTCTCCTCTTATTCCCTTTCTCCGTCTCCCTTCCCCCCTCTCTCTCTCTTACTTGCTTTATTCTATTCTTCAAATTTATTTATTATTAAGGAGAAGCAAGGGGAAGGAGAGGAGAAAAAGAGAAAAAAAGAGAATGTTCATCTATTCATTCTAGAGAGTTTAGTAGGAGAGAGGCTTCAACACATCACATTTTAATCGATGACGTGGGATTGAAACTATGAGATTCCTATTCCTTTTATTCGAAAAAAAGTTTTACGGAAAAAATAAGCCATGCAATTTTTGCCATTTTTGTAGGAAACGTAAAAATTTGGCAGAAAAAAGCGTAGCTTTATCCTGCGAAATATTAATCTTAAGTTGAAGACTGGGACTTCAGATTAGGATTCAGTGTATTGTCTCTACAAAATTCAATACCTTTTTCGCGAATAACGCAGATTCGAAAACTTCATTTAGATGGATTTATCCAATCCGTTCTTGTTTGCTGGGAATAATTGAAAATCGTGTCAATCCCTTGTCAATGAATTAACAAACTCAGTACGTATGCGCACCGCATTGCTGAAGCGA
>NW_012130106.1:858131-863674 GCF_000143395.1 Atta cephalotes | reverse complement strand
GTGTGTGTGTGTGTGTGTGTGTGTGTGTGTGTGTGTGTGTGTGTGTGTGTGTGTGTGTGTGTGTGTGTGTGTGTGTGTGTGTGTGTGAGAACCAAGATTAAAATTAATCTACATTGATAGAAATAGGCATTAAATGTTTCAGGATTCGAGATTTAATCGCGAAATTGACGCTTTAACGGGATACCGCACGCGTGCCTTGCTGTGCATGCCTATTAAAGATTGCAATGGTGATGTAATCGGAGTGGCACAGGTGATCAACAAGCTTGGCGGCGAAGGACAATTTACTGCGCAAGATGAAAAGGTTTTCGCTGGTTATTTACAATTCTGTGGTATCGGTTTAAGAAATGCTCAACTTTACGAAAAGAGCCAATTAGAGGTGAAGAGAAATCAGGTAAATATTAATTTCGTCGAATCGAAATGATGACAAGAGGGATCTAATTTATTTTAATATTAACATCAGGTTTTATTGGATTTGGCTAGAATGATTTTCGAGGAACAAAGTACGATAGAGCACATGGTTTTTAGAATTCTCACGCATACGCAATCATTGATTCAATGCCAACGTGTTCAGGTAATTGACATAAACGAACATCGTGAGAAGAATGCAATTACGCAAGCAAAAAGACGCTGACTGGTGAAAAGTCGATTGGGGAATAAAATTTATCTCCATCAGATCCCCATCCGTTTTTCATTAATTCAGTATCAAAGTGCTGTTGTTTGAAAATCCGGGTTTATAATCATGGTATCCGTCCTTCATTACAATGTCATGATTGTTTTCAGGTGTTGCTCGTGCACAAAGCTTCAAAGGGAAGTTTCTCGCGCGTTTTTGATTTCGAAGCGAATGATCTCGCTGGCGAGGATTCTGATTCTCGCACTAGGTAAATCAAGTTTATAATTACGCCTAGGTTTTTTCGATAAGTTTATTCTATTTATTTAATTAAATCCTTTTATTGCAGTCCTTTCGAGAGTAGATTTCCCATTAATGTTGGTATTACGGGTTATGTAGCAACTACCGGTGAAGTAAGTACCGCTCATTAATAATAATTTCTTGTAAAGCATTAGCGCTCGAGACGATCTAAAAGATTTTTCAGACTGTCAATATATTGAATGCTTACGAAGATCCGAGATTCGATCCACTGGTGGACGATGGCACCGGTTTTAAGCATCGAACAATTCTTTGTATGGCCATCAAGAATTCATCCGGTCAAATAATAGGCGTCATTCAACTAATTAATAAATTCGATGATCTTCCTTTTACAAAGAACGATGAAAATTTTGTTGAAGCGTTTGCGATCTTCTGCGGAATGGGAATTCATAATACGCACATGTGAGTATACTTGTGTATCTTGTCTATCTCGAATATTCGACTTAATTTATCGGATCTTCAGGTATGAAAAAGCTATAATAGCGATGGCAAAACAAAGCGTCACTTTAGAAGTACTAAGTTACCATGCATCAGCATCATTGGAGGACGCGCAAAGATTGAAGGTTGGTGTACTTCAGCTTCACACTATATTTCAACTACATATAATATTTAAACCATTAATTAAATACATTTATCATGTATTCTCTGTCTCGACAGAGTTTAAGAGTCCCGTCATCAGCGCATTTTCAATTGCACGATTTCAAGTTTGATGATATACATATGGAAGATGGCGACACTCTTACTGCGTGTCTTAGAATGTTTCTCGATTTGGACTTTGTTGAACGATTTCACATCGATTATGACATACTTTGTCGTTGGTTATTGAGCGTAAAGAAAAACTATCGGAACGTTACATATCATAATTGGCGGCATGCTTTTAACGTAGCCCAAATGATGTTTGCTATTTTAACGGTGAGCTTTTTTTTATCGATCAACATAGATTGTAATTTGTGAAATGAGAATTGTAATCATTTTTAGGCTACGCAATGGTGGAAAATCTTTGGTGAAATTGAATGTCTTGCCCTCATCATTGCCTGTTTGTGTCATGATCTCGATCATCGTGGAACAAACAATTCTTTTCAAATTAAGTGAGCACTTATATTTACTTTCGCATTTATGAGAATTTGGCACTTGACATTAAAAAAAAGATTTTTTAATATGTATTCAATTAAGATCAGTTTGTAATTGTTTGTACTTTAAAAGATTCAAAATTATAAACTCATACAGCACAGAATGTTGAAAAAATGTTGCTGAAATATTGCAATGTTGGATCATTCATCAATGTTGGATTCAACAATGGAAATATTGCATTGTTGAAGTATCAATATTTTATCAATGTTGTATCCATATTGATGATCTTTCTACATTAATTGTTAATATTGCTGCAACGTTGAAATTACATTGAATTACACTGAACAAATTATATATCAAAATCTATTTAATTTTGTAAAAAATGAACAATAATAAAATATCATGTAAATAGAAAATTTAAGTCACTTTAATCGATCTTTTAACTTATTTAACTAGAAATTTGTTATACTTGTATATATGTTTATATGGGAATCGACTGTGCGTACAGAATGCTTATGTAATATTGTTTTTGTTTGATCAATCCAATACGCAACGTTGACTAGTAGTCTTTCTATTATATTATCTGTATGTCAAAATTTTATACATTCAATGTTTGTGGATCATCGAAGCAGCAGTTCCCATATAATCGCAGAGATTAAGCACCGTTGAATCAGGTATAAGATTGGATTGGTTTTCGTTAGGAAAATAAGGAAATCTAAAAAAATTTTTTAAAAAAAGAAAAAATACGAGAAGTGCATAAAAAAGATATTGAATACATTCTTCTTAATTAAAAACGGATATGAAATACATGTAACTAGCCAAATATTTCATTACGCGAGACACATAAGATAGACTGAAAATGACTAAAATTGTTAAATATTAATATAAAATTGTCAATGAATTATTGTGAAGAAAAAATTATTGTCGTCATCTCTTTCTCTCTCTCTCTCTCTCTCGCTCTTTCTTTATCTATCTGTCTCATGTAAATTATATCCGTATGCGCATCAAGATTCACGTTCGTTACTAATTTTATTTTAATTTTACATTAAAATTAAAATTGTATGAAGGGATTATGAAAAGCAGCTTAACAAAATACTTTATATGTATTACACGTACGATTTGAAAAGCTGAAATGCTCTCTTCGGGACACGATTTTCAGATCTCGATATTGGCTGTACGAATTTTATTCGAATTGGATGCAATCGAAAGATATCAATGACATTATATAATAAAATATTTTTAGATTTTTGATTGCGATTTTAATTTCTTTATATAAAGTTTGTTGATGTCAAAACTCTAAATAAAGCTAGTAGTAGTAGTGTCTCGAATTTGCCAGCGGCACGAACATATACGCAATGGCACGTTAAACGGTCAAGCGACCCAATTTATATTTTTATGCACTTGGCATTGCGACGTTACCGCGTCACTTAATTAATTTCCAATTGAGAGGGAAAGTTTTTTTTCAATTATAATTTTGTCATTCGTATTCTAGAATATATTAATCAATAATACTTTCATTTTTTAATAATAAAACTGAATTAATTAATGAAAAATATTTTACGTTTCACAAACATTCAATTCAACGGATATTTCTATAACGTCATTTTAACATTGACTATACATTTTGCGATTTTGTTGTAATTTTCGCAATGTTGCAATTCAACGTTTCTGAGATATTGATTCAAAATTAGTGTGCTGAGAAAGGATTGAAAAAAATACTAATAACTTTGAGATACCTCGAGATTTAAATCTGCAAGAGGACGTTCCGAAATCATCCTGTACCATCAGAGGAAGAAGATTGTCACAAATAGAAATAAACCGAGCTTAATTTAATACGTATTAAAAAATTTCTTTTCTTAATGTTGGGTATACCGGGTTGATATACGCATTTATGTCCGTTATCACGAATAGTTTTATATCCATATGAGATACTTCTTCATTTTTTAGAGCTTCATCACCGTTGGCACAGCTGTATTCAACTTCAACGATGGAACATCATCACTTTGATCAGTGTCTGATGATTTTGAGCAGCCAGGGCAATCAAATCCTATCAAATCTTTCACCAGAAGAATATTCGCGCGTGGTAAAGGTTCTTGAAGAAGCGATACTTTCTACTGATCTGGCAGTTTACTTCAGAAAGCGTGGCGCTTTTCTTAATTTAGCACGCAGTGGTGGCTATAACTGGGCATTTGGTGATCATCGAGAGCTTCTACGCGGGATGTTGATGACAGTCTGTGATTTAGCCGCCATTACGAAACCATGGGAGGTTGAAAAGAGGGTAGCCGAACTCGTTAGTAGCGAGTTTTTCGAACAGGGTGACATAGAAAGGCGAACACTCAATATTACACCTATTGTGAGTAGCATGAGTAGCAGTTAGAAGTGTGCGAATCAAGCATTTGCAAGGTCGAATCAAATCGAATCGAATCTAATCTGATATCTTTACGTCGAATCGAATCAAATCTTTCTGATTCGAAAACGAATCGAATTTTAACATACTGACAGCTAAAAAACTTAAAAGCTGAAAAAATTCATTTTGAATATACATATCAAAAAATTGATAATGTGACAAATGTATTAAAAATAATACTTTTTGGCAATAATATTTGCACTTTGAAAATGACTCATCATTTTTTCATTTATTTAAAGATATCTGGACCGTCATTGAAAATATTTCATTATTTCTTAAATTAGCTTTTAGTTATAGTCTGCTTCTAGTACATAAAATATCATATTATAACATAATAATAATTGACAAAGAGATTAGAGATTTAAATCATATGGGTAAAAGTAAACAAATAATAATCGCGATTATAATATATTGTTTTAAAGGAACTAGTGACAATTTATTCTGCACTGAGAAAAATGTTTAATACATATAACCATCTATTTTGTTGATATGTGATTGATGTGATATGTGAAAAACTTTCTTACTCTTTTATTTCTCATATTATCTCATATAGAAATTGTGTCGTGCTACCTAAAATTATTTTTGTTATTCCAATCGAACTTATTGTTCTAATCAGAATTAGATTGTTGTAAGTTTTAGGACAACATAATTTTTTAATGAAAAAGTAAGAAAATTTTTGTTATTACACGTCAACAAAATAAATGGTTATACATACAAAACATTTCTTTCAGTGTTTCGAAACTTAATTTAAAGCCATAAATTGTTGTGCTAAATTTGTACTTTTATTTTAGACTATTTCATTAGTTTAAACAAAATAAATAGTATTTCAAAAAATGAATAGCATTTTCTTCACGATGTAAGCCAATAAGCGAACGTGCTTGCACGAAGATTGATAAGTGCTGATACAAGATTGGTCGCAGGAAATATAGAAGAGAGAGAGAGAGAGAGAGGAGGGGGAGGGGGGGAGGGAAGGAGGGAGGGAGGGGAGGGAGGGGAAGGAAGGGAGGGGAGGGGAGGAGAGAGAGAGAGAGAGAGAGAGAGAGAGAGAGAGAGAGAGAGAAGTAGTAAGTAAAACAAATAAGTAAGTAGTATTATTATTACTACTTACGTTACGTTACGTACTACTCTACTAGTAACGGT
>NW_012130106.1:850516-858000 GCF_000143395.1 Atta cephalotes | reverse complement strand
AGTAGTAGAGAGTAGAGAGAGTAGTAGAGAGTTAGAGAGAGTAGAGAGAGAGAGAGAGAGAGAGAGAGAGTCGATTAAATGAAACACAAAATAGGTAAGTGATTTTAAATTTCGAACTTATCCGGTTTCGAATCTCTCAGATTCGAAAGCGGATCGAATTGAATCCACTGTGATTCCATTCGATTCGATTCAAATTCGATTCAAATTAATTTGCACACCTCTAGTAGCAATTTGTACATAATCAAAATATTCTTGAATGCATGCGTATCATATTGTAGGACATTATGAATCGAGAGAAAGAGGATCAATTACCGATGATGCAAGTTGGTTTCATTGATTCGATCTGTCTACCTATCTATGAGGTACGTACAGCGTAACAAGAAATAATGATTATACTCCTTCCGTAGAATATATACACTGATTCTAACTCACTATGTGTTAGTGCGTATATGTATACGATGTGCGTGCGTGCGTGTGAGGGAGTCAGAGAGAGGGAAGGGCATCACCGGAGTCCATAGTAGAGGAGAAGGGTTCATTCCTTCTCTCTCTCACTCGTTGCGTTCTCTCTTTAACCTATTATTCTCTCTCTTCTATCCATTATAGAATGCAGTTCTCTCTCTTCTACTTGCAGTCCTTATTTATTTGCGTTCTCTCTTCCTCCCGTTACGCTCTCTCCCACGTTGTCTTTCTTTCTTGTACGTGATTTAATTAAATAGATATGATAAATATTTTATGAATTTTTAATGATACGACTTAATAAATAATTATGATAATATTTTTATGAATTTTAATAATATAACTTAGTAACACTGATAATATTTTTTTTAGTAATAGTTTTTTTTAGTAGTACAAAAATGATTTAGCGCTTTTTTATCAATCATTATCAATCATAATCCAATACTTATTGAATCGTACTACTGAATAGCTAATATTAACAAATTCTTAACTTATACGGAAAGGGGGAAAGAAATCAAAATATATTTAAAAAATTTCATGCTTTATTTTAAATTTCATACATTTTTTTTTGTTACGACCCCCCACCAGTTGTATATTTTAAATACATTTTGTAACACACAATTCTTAACATGTTTTACACTTCGCATAGTATTAGTAACATCTATTAGTAACATCTATTAGTAATATCTAGATTATGTAAAGAATCTATATTTTCGTAATCAGCATCCAAGGTCTTAATGGTCAAGTTGTCGCTAAGTACATCATCCAGTCATTCACGTTCTTTAATGTATATGAGAGCCTTATTGTCGTCACTCTCTTTCGCATCAATTACAGCCATGTAATTAGGTGTTTCGCTATGCTATACGGGATCATCTCGTCTTCCCATTGCAATCCATGGTGATAAGCACTCAGCCAGGAAGCACAATACTTTTCTGACTTTGTCAAGAAATTTCATGGCGTGGGATACGTAAAAGTGTAACGAAAGAGAATAGCTCCTTTTCTCAACACTGTCACTTTCTTTACGATAAATTTCTTTTCAATTATAAATCCTTGCAGATCCACAAACGATATATTCATGGAAAACGACTTTTCGAGACTGTGCTCGATTGCAAAGAATCTTGGTTCTTATCTCTTGTATTGAAAAAAGAGGGAGGATATTTTTTCTTTCAGCAATGATTTACGTAATCTTGCATACTACATTGGACTATATTCGATCACGCGATCGTCTATGATGAGACAATATAAATAGGTTATAGTATTTTTATAAGGTATTATGGTATTTATAGGATATTTTTATAGGGTATACATTTTCGTTGAATTCAAATTCTAATCGCACCGTTCTTGATGGATTTGTCGCGAGCAGTCAATGATAACGTGAATATAACCGTGAAGAAAGTTTTTCATGTTCAATAATGTTTCACGATTTTTTCGGAGAATTTGGTAATAAGATATATGGAAACATACATATAAATCATATAAGACAGCGGTTTTGTATTTGTCAAAATCTAGATTCAGATCATACGGATGAAATTCAGAGTTTAGATAAAGTTTCACGTTGGTTAATTTACAATGATCAAAGTAAGTTGCTTCTATGATGTTTTTTTTAGCAGTTTGCAGAGCAAAGAGAACATGTCTAGGTTTTTTTCAGTTGAGTCGCAATCTTGAGTCACAGTCTTGAAACCCACGAGTGCTTTGTCGTGTTTTGCAATAAGGGATATTCATACAAATCCCACAAACAAAATTCATACTTAGATATCGTTTTCCAAAGTACATAGCATGGATAGTTTATTGACTTCAACATAACGTGCGGCATTCACCATTATGTTTTGTATAATTCAAACTTCGGTTCAGTCGCTGGATCTCTCACAATGCAATTGTCGTTGCGCGTTCGTATCAAAATTAATTCGACGAATGTTAATTACACACGTTTGTAATTTTCGCAAAAGGCCAACAATATATTGAGCGGCTCGTAAAAATTAAAATATCCGTCAGATGTCATTAAACTTTTCGCATTATATATCGGATTATATATCAGACGGAATAAGTCCAACATTATGCATACTCATTGTATTGTCATTTAAAAACGATGCATAGCTCTTTAGAGTATTGGTTATTCCAACATTTTTATTATTAATTTCTGCACCATTAATGAGTGAGTTCTTATCGAATTTTGTCAAACATGAATGCTACGCAATTATTTCTAATTGTTGGCTGTTTTTGTTGATCTTTTTCCTTTGACGTCAATCTACCTTCGACGTAGAGAACATTTTCACTCGGCGTATATAAATCCTACTGTTATATGAGTATTCTTATCTCATCGCTATGTCCAAACGTAGTATTGACGTACGGATTATACGTGTGAAACTCGAACTTGACGATTAAAGATCAGCTCACTTCTAATATTCAAGATATCAACCATCTCAGATATTTCGTACAATAAAGTCCAATTGTGACAATGATTGTAAAAATTTAACGTTTGACACAGTAAACTTCCTTCTACTGAACGATTGAATATTTTTGATCGTTGTCCCTCTAGTAAAAATTATGTCTCTAGTCTGTTTCGCTTCTAGTCTGTTCGTTCAGAATAAACATCTCAGCGTTGTCGTATCACTTTATCGCTGTCGCCTCCGTACATGCAATCTAACGATGATTTCTTCTCCACGAAAATCGAGTTCGTTTTGATCCACAACGCGAACCGTCAGATCTATACGATGACGGAAAGTAAATGATCTATGTCGGTCTTTCCGATATTTTATATTTTTGTAACACACTCGGTGAAAATTCATGTATCGTGCACGAACTTATTGTTGCTTATGCGGTCATGGTCACATTGCATTCAATACAAATGATATTTACATTGATATTTACATTGATAATATTTATCGATACGTCTGCTACTGTTCGTGCTACTGTTGCGATTCCAGCACGCAATTCGATGAAAATCCCAACAGCGATCCAATATTATGAGATTTGGTGAAATTTACCCGATAAGCATTTGATTACTCTTCATTGTATTGTTATTGGCATGAATAGTCAATGGATACTGTTCATCCTCTTTGCGAAGCGTTCTCTCTCTCGCAACATCATTAGGATGAAATTGTAGAATTGCATCTTACATACTTGTTTATGTCACGTATTTCGTATTTACAATCCTTCAGGAATGACAATTTCTTTGTCATCTTCGTCAAAGTAAAACTTATTATTTAGTGAATTTACATTAGACATCGTATGGTTGATTTCAAAGTCCGTCAGACCGAGTTCATCGCCATCGCTCAAATCTACAGCCGGAAAGTAGCAGACCGCGAGAACGCTACTTTTACCGATGAGCGTAAATGTCAGTGACATATTTGAATGAATACTGAATTGAAAGAGTGCATTTTTAAATTGATTGTTGGTAAAAACTGTAGCCACAGTTGTTCACAGTTACTTTGATTGTAACGTTGATAAGGCGTGTGATTTGCGTTATGTCCTAATATCGCACCAATTTCTTTGGTAGTCGAAGATTGCTGAAACTATCAAAGTAAACAACGATTTTTCCGCTTCGCGTACGCCACCCAATGTGTACCTATCCATCAGCATTATCCAAATTTACGATACTTTCGATACACTCTCCTTGTTGGTAAAGTAGTACGCATAAAAATATCTCTAAAATATGAAATATACATTTTGTCAGTGGAATATACGTTGTTGCAATTGTACGATGGTAGTTACATCCTTTGGCATTTTTGACAACTGTTTAACTTTTTTTTTAATATTTTTTCTGTTGTGACTTCTCGTCCACGCTTGTATGGTAAACTCCATGATCTTCCATGACACGATTATGACGTTTCAGTTCTTCCAACTAACGTTACGCGGCTTTATTATCGTTTATAACTTTTGCGACTCCTGTCGCGCCGCTGACCAACGAGCTGAAGATTCCCAACAGCGGTAGAATAGATAAGATACCACCGCGTTTTGCCACTAGTAATATTCGTTTTTTCACCAGCTTTTCTTCTTCTTCGTTTTCAAGAAATCCAATTTTCGTTTCGGCTTTCATAGCCATCTAAATAGCTGCAGCTCTCTCTCTCCAAGAGTCGAATCTTTCGTGGTAATCCGTTTCCGCATCTCCTCAGCAAGTATTTTGTCAGCTTGTCGTGTCGTTTCATGAGATCTTTACTTCGCGAATAAGTTATATCGTGTTCGCGATCCGCCGCATCTAACGGATTAATGCCTCGATCGCCTCTAATCAATCGCTTTTCTAAATGTGCATCTGGACAAAATTGATATTCGAAGATATGCAATTCGATCAGAAGTACGTTTATCGCATGATTTAAAAAATCGCAACCTTTCGTTGTTGTTGACATTTGCTACAATTTCTTATGAATCGTACTGAATCATTGCATCGATGGCAGAGCAAATTATAATGTTTCAAGCATCAACGATGTTGCTGAATCAGCCTTTATATGCTCGGGTAATATGTCCCAGTTGATCTATGTAATTCTTAAACTCTCATAGCAAAATAATTTTCCTTATATTCCAATTCTTCGATTAAACTATGTACATCAAAGTTATCCGATACTACACAATAAGAAGATTTTGAATACTGAGCGGTTTCGCTTTGCGCGCTACTATAAATATATCCGCTCTCGATGTTGTTTTTTTAATGTCATCAGTGAAAAGAGAAGAATGAAATTTGTGCGACAATCGCAGATGATTAAAGTGACTAATGTCGACAATAAAGTGCAGACTGAAAAAGAAATACGTAAGCATGGAAACATGCTGCCGATTTCTATATGCGAAATCACCTGTGATCCATCGAATTGTAACAAAACAAACGCGTTGATAAGTTTGCTGAAAAGTCCATATGACATACATTTCAAGAACGTATATGTGTACTCGAAATTATTGCAACGACGAAGTTTCGTTGCAATAAAATACCGATACTTGGAAAATTTATTAGCACCGATTGAAGAAATTAGTTATTTTACATTCTCCAATAATAACGATGTAGTATCACCGAATGAGGCGTTTCCAAATTCCATTTTTGTCTTCGATGACATGGCATGCGACAAACAAGACGTGATCAGAGAGTTCTTTGCGATGAGTTGATATACGGATGTCGATTTCTGTCTGTGTCAGACGTACGTAAAGATACCGAAGCATTTTAAACGCGATAAAACAAATCTGTTGATTCTATTCATACATTATTCATTGGGATCCTAACGATCCTAACGAGCTGGTGGATCGTCTCCGATTACTTGAGGTCTCGCGTAGAGGTCTCTTAGGCAGGTCACGACGCCCACGATAACGAAATATTGTTTATTATCGAGGAACTTCATGAAGCTGGCTTTATTATAAATTGAAGCGGAATACACAGTCATTTTAATTGCCATCGAAATGCTGATGAACAATGTTTGCGTAAGAATTTTATGATATTTTACAGTATTATACAGCAATAATCATAACATAACTGTCTCAGACAGAAAAGCCTCGAATGGTGGAAGAACTGCACACTCCAGTGAGAAAAAATTTTTCACGCAGTTGTATCATAATTTATATGATGATCTGTGGTTGATGTGGTCGAGCGTTTCACACGATTCAACAAAGATTACTACTACATTCTCACCGTTATCGATGTATTGAGTAGGCACGCATAGGCCGTACCGCTCAAAACTAAGAGTGGAGATGACTACAGCGATTGCAAAAATAATTTGAGATGACGGAAAAATTTGCAAACGAATATGGATATAAACGGAAAAAAATTTTACAACGTAAATGTATAAATACTCTTGAAAAAATACAATATAAATCATTATTCAACGTATTCATAATAAAAGCATCAATCATTGAATGGTTAAATTATACGTTGAAAAACGATATGTGGGAACAATTTACGCACAATAGAAATTACAAATGGATCGATGCTTGCTACCGCGTGTCTAGTGTCAGAATACAACGCGCAAAAGCATCGAACTATCGGTATACGGCCCATCGATCTAACTTCCACGATCGCTGACAAATTCTTAAACACGTATAGCGTAAAGGCCGTCGCACTTCCGTGATTCAAAGTGAGTGACTCGATACGTGTGAACAAATTCAAAACGATCTTTGAGAAAGGTTACACACCAAATTGGATCACGGAGGTATTTAGAATCATCAAAGTACAGTATTAAATTACTCCCGTATATATACTGACGTATATATACTGGAAGATTACCGTGAGAAACCTGTTGCTGGAGGATTTTACGAGTACGAGTTGCATTGCGTTGCTAATCCTAACATATATCTAATTGAAAAGATGTTGCGTACAAAAAGAGACAAGATTTACGTAAAATGGTTAGGATTTGATAATTCGTACAACTCTTGGATACATAAGGATAGTGTATTATAAAAATAAAATCGTCCGATCAAGTGACAATGATCGCATACCCGTGTATCGTCAGGCGCGAACGATTTTTCGCACACGTGGTAGTTCATGGCACTATTAAACTTTTGCCAATCATCTCGCGTGAAATTTGCCATGGAAACATTAGCAGATAGGATAGTGTTTACATTAAATACTTTGCGCTAAACTTCTGAATTCCTCGGTAAACCACGCGACGAAAACGATATATCGAAAACGATACAGCGAGTTGTCGTACGAACAATGTGCGTAATACCCGATGCTAAACACGTTGTGATATTGGTATCTATATGCTGTATTGATGCTAAACACGTTGTGATGTTGGTATCTATATGTTGTATTCGAGTCTCTCTCTCTCCGTCTTTTCCAGGGTGCATTCCAGGTCGGTGTAGATCACGAATATGCTCTTTTCTGCAGTAATTGCTGAAACTCAATCACTTGTCATCCTCGCTCGGCCTCCTGATGGCGCACATTTAATTTTCCAATTTATTATGTGGATATCCAGCTTTGCGCTAGATCCAAAAATAGTGGCATCTGAAAAAAAAGTATAATTCTTTTTGTCACAAAGAGGTTACAAAAAAAACATTTATAATTTTAAATTAAATATATATGTATATATATATATATATATATATATATATATATA
>NW_012130106.1:845582-850496 GCF_000143395.1 Atta cephalotes | reverse complement strand
CCACGCCAAAAAAATTCCTCATCTTTTAAGGCAAATCATCAAGCCATTTTCGGAAGTCTTCGTAAGAATCGAAGTACCGCTCAGCGAGCGTGTAGCCTATCGACGAAAACAGGTGATAGTCAGAAGGTGCCAGGTCTGGTGAGTAAGCGGGATGGGGTAGCACTTCTCAATTGAGTGTCTTCAAGTAGTTTTGGACCATTGTTGACGTGTGCGATGGTGCGTTGTCGTTAAGGAAAATCAGCTTGTCATGTCTTTTCAAATAATGTGGCCTTTTTTTACGCAAAGCACGGTGCAATTTGATCAGTTGTTGGTGATAGCGATGAGCATTTACAATTTCACCAGGTTTTAACAACTCGTAGTAGATGACACCCTCCTGATCCCACCAAACACACAGCATCGTCTTTCGTTCGAAGTGATTTGGTCTTGAGAAGATGTTGATGGTTGGGATCAACCCAAGATTTCTTGCGTTTAGGATTCTGAAAATAGATCCACTTTTCATCGCCTGTCTCAATTCGATGCAGGAACGACTTTCTTTTTTGTCTGGCAAGCAGAATTTGGCATGTGTTTTGGCGTCGCTCCATCTGCTTATCGTTCAGTTCATCCATTTTCTGATCTTTTGAATCTTCCCCATGGCATGTAGCCATGGAAATGGCTGCTTGAGAAACATCCAATTGCTCGGCAAGCATTTTTTGCGATTGGGTATCGTCCTCGTCCAAAAGAGCCTGCAATTGATAATCCTCAAAGCAGCCTTTCCTGGGCCGATTTTCACGCTTCTTGTCACTCAGTCAAAATTGTCGTCATTGAATCGGCGAAACCAATCTCTGCATGTTGTTTCCGATAAAGCATTGTCGCCATAGGCCTCCACAAGCATTCGATGCGATTCGGCAGCCGATTTCTTCAAATTGAAACAGAAAAGCAAAGCTTCCCGCATATCCTTTTTTTCTAAAAAAAAACTAGAGATGATTACGAAAGAAAAAATATATTTTTTTGTATGAAATTGCTGATGATGTGCACTGGTTAATGTTGACAGATGTGAAACACATAAAAAAAAGTGTGTTGTGTGCCCAGGATAGCTTTGTACGCTCACTAATGCCACCTATGAGCAAACAGTGGATTCAAGCTTATACACCTGGTATATATTATATACCGATCGCAAAAGTATTCTTGTGTCCATTTGTGAGCTCACGTGGCGGGACATTCTTTAGCACTCGAAGTATCCCGCGTTATCATTCTATGGATCCCGCACATACAATAATTGTTCATATCAATGAGCCAAAACGAAAGAATCCTCTTTTTTCTTTTTGCTCTTCGATGCGATATACGGAGATATTGTTAAAATTTTCGAATTTTTTAATTTGATTCAGCGATTGGGAACACAATGTCTTAAAGATTCACTACAGTTGTGTAATGTGGATACGGTGACTCTTGCTCCACATTTTTTTTAGGGTGTAGAGCGGCAACCTCCGACCACGCGAAGCACGCGTTGCCTAGGAATTGCACATTAACCATAGCTGTCTTCATTTTAATTTCTCTCGCGGGAGTTTGATGTGACATGCAGAGGATTGTACTTGTTTATGTTTACTGTTAAATTCACGTGACAGCATCTACCCACTATCGCGTTCCTGGAATTCCTCCTGCGATATCAAGCTCGATGATGTGCGACGTGTACTCATGTAAATCGGATGAACGAAAGAGTTCATAATTTCTCGCGCTTACACTTTTATTTGCACATTTAACACTACATAAATTCATCATTAAACACTTTATCTTATTATCATGTCTGTGAATAATATTTTGCAAATGCTCAAGCACTATCTCTCTCGCATCTTCGAGGAATTGGCGAGATTCGATGTGTTCAGAGTTTATGACAGCACCGGTCAGTATATGGTTTTCGAAAGCTGTATCGATCTCGCGCTATCGCGGTGTACCCAGCACTCACTTACACAAAACGTCCATGCACCATGTCTTTCAAATTTTCTAGTCGCGCGAGATACGAGCGATCAACGATTGTTTAATCGTTGATAATCGCGGACGTTTAGCGTGATGTTTCTGTTTGCGCGATGACTCTGTTTCTTCAACGATTCGATGAAATTATCACAATCACTGTTTTCACACAAGAAACTCTTCTCGCGTATTCAATTGAACGGCTTGCGCTAGAGATCACGTTCCGTTTGATCCACATTGTTATTTTGAACTGTTGCTCGATTGCTGATAAAACGAATTTCCAGAGAAGAAAATTTTTTCGTTTTATAGTATAGAAAGATAATTTGCTGCACGTTTTAATATGTTTGAACATGTTTCAACAAGTTTTAACATGTTTTCGAAAGAATGATTTTTTTATCGTAATTGTAAAGATAGGTCAAAAAAAAATATTTTGAAAAGAGAATGGAAACAGAGACTTTACTGTCGATCCTCAAAGATAAAAAGAAAATCTGATACCGTCAAAGTGCATTCTTGTGATATGTGATATTGTATAGTTTAACAAAGATTTGATGGTAATTACATTTAAAAATAAACTCATATATTTTTAAAGATAAATAAAATTTCATACTAAATACACTGCCTCGAAATTCATTTTTTGAAAAGAGAATAGAAGTAAGCAGACTTTATTGTCGTTGGCGCCTATTCTTTAGATAAAAAAGATTCGATATCGTGCATTCTTATGATATGTGTCCATTTTGTATCCTTCGACCACGCAACTGTTCTTCAAAGTATAATATAAAAAAATCCCCTCCATTTTAGGATGTGTAAAAAAAATAGTGGAAGGGAACATTGTTTAAAAAAAGAACTCCAGACAACATTATCGCATCAATTATTCAGAGAGCTTCAACAGAGTTTAAACAGCTATAGCTAATTATACGTTCTCCGAGAAAATAAAATATCTCAAGTCATGAACTATTACGTTCCAATTCAACAGAATGAGACGTGCAAGAGACAGTAAGTTTATTTAATTTTCTAAAATATTTGCTTATACGTATTATACATATTATGTATTTTTATAAGATCTATTTACATGTTTTCTTTTTTTCTACAGCGCAAACATCGTCTAGTGCATTACATCTTCGAAACCTCGCTACATGCTTCGTATCTTGATGAGAAAATATGCATGACATCGACAGCGTACAAGTTCCTGGACATTGGAATCGTTGTGGAATCTATATCTCATGTGCAATTGCGATTGGCGATAATCAAGGCAACCGCATGTTCATACTTCCTGCTATACCTACGTAGAACATTTATCGAAAAACATGCAGATATCGAGCGATTAATACAATCAACAATCCTATTATCATCATCGATTCAAGATCTAAATGTGGAACTTATTAAAATATATGAATAACGTAAAATTAACATTAAATTAATGCACATGTTTGTAACCAACAATTATGCTTTTCTTATTTGAATTTGAGCAATGTGTTGAGCATATATTCTATAAACTGAATCAATATACGTACGGTGTTAGTAAGTAATTCGAATATTTTGTGTCATTTTTAAGACAAAATTGTACTAATAAAAGCGATGCTGCAAACATTTTGTACAAAATTTATGATAAAAATTCTATTATAGAATGTGAACTAATAGTCTATGGTTTAGATTATATTACTACATACTGTATTATATGATAAATAAATGTATGTTAAAAAATATATTCTTTTCTTCTAAAATTATTTTATCCGTAGTATCTTCGCCACTTCTTGTTCTTCTTCATATCTTCGCAATAATATTAGTCAATAAGAAAGCGCGCTTGATTATTTTGTACTACATTACTAAAAAAAAATATTATCATAATTAAAAAAATATTATCATAATTAGTGTTACTATATTATTAAAAATTCATAAAAATTCATAAAAATATCATAATTAGTTTCTATATCATTAAAAATATATCGCAAGTACCATATCTATTTAATTAAATTACGTGCAAGAAGAAAAGACAACTAGGAGAGAGTATAACGAGAGGAAAAATGAATGCAAAGAATAAGTATAGGACTGAAAGAGAGAACTACATCCTATAATGAATAGGAGAGAGAGGATAGGTTAAAGAGATAATGCAACAGGTGAGAAAGAGAAGGAACAAACCCTTCTCTCTCAGGCCCTGATGACGCGCTTCCCTCTTCCCAACGTATGTGAGGCACTTCCCTCTCTCTGAATCCCTCATATACACACACACACACACACACACACACACACACACACACACACACACACACACACACACACACACACACACGCACGCACACACACACGCACACACACACGCACACACACGCACACACACACACACACACAAGGTATATCAAAAGTTTGGAAACTGTCGAATATCTTGAAAGCAAAGCATTTTTGAGAAAAATGTTTCAGACAAAAGTTATAGAATTTATAAATGTCTATTCATTGATGACATCCGCTTGACCTTGCATAGTGTCACCAAGATCAGGTCAAGATCAAATTTTTTAAACGGAACACTTCATTTTTGTGCCAAAATCTAATAGTTGGTCAAGAGTTTCCAAAAACACTACAATTATTTTTTATTTATTAAATACTTTTTGAGTTATAAGACTTGAAAGTTACAATATCGCATAACATGAAAAAAGTACTTAATAAAAAATAGCTTTATTGTAGTGTTTTTTGAAGCTCTTGACATCAGCTATTAGATTCTGGTGTCAAAAATAAGATGCTTTATTTAAAAAAATCAATTTGATCTTGATCTGATCTTGGCGACCCAATCAAGCAAATAGGATCAATGAATAGATCTTTTTAAGATCCTATAACTTTTGTCTGAAACATTTTTTTCAAAAATGTACCTCTGTGTGTGTGTGTGTGTGTGTGTGTGTGTGTGTGTGTGTGTGTGTGTGTGTGTGTGTGTGTGTGTGTGTGTGTGTGTGTGTGTGTGTGTGTGTGTGTGTGTGTGTGTGT
>NW_012130106.1:838513-840921 GCF_000143395.1 Atta cephalotes | reverse complement strand
AGAGAGGAGGAGGAGGGAGGGAGGGAGGAGAGAGAGAGAGAGAGAGAGAGAGAGAGAGAGGAGGAGGAGGAGAGAGAGAGAGAGAGAGGGTGTCCGATAATTCTGACGGAATTTGTGAACATAGGAACGGACTAAACTGAAACAGAAAGTCCTTCATCATTTTGCAATTTTCGCAATAGTTAACAAGATATTAATTATAAAATTAACAAAAAGGTCATAAAACTAGTTGTTTTTTGCACAAGTTGTTTTTTGTGATATTTAATATGTAATTAAATTATAAATGATTTAGATGTTTATAAATGATTTCGGCCACAATCTGGCCATCTTCAGTAAATTTACAAATATTAATAAAAACGCAGAATTTACATTAATATATTAAAATTCAACGGTCATAAATATAATTATAAATCAAAGCTTTTTTTTCTCTTGTATGAGTATATCATAAAACGTGGTTGCTGAATCAATTAATATTATTAATATTAAATCAATTGCAAATTATGTAGAATTGCCAGATTCTAATTTAAAATAATTATAGTATCGTTAATATCTTCTGGTCAATTTAATAAAAATTAACAATTCATTACCTGTTTTACAGACAAAATGATGAGTCTTAAACAATTTCTTCACGCAGATGGAAACTCGTCATGATATTGTGTATTATTATTTGTCCATATATTCATGTGTGTCCGCTGTTTATATGTGCGTCAAAAGTTTAGATTATTCTAGAATTATTTTTAAGTGTGAGAGAGATCTTTCTTTAGAATAGGTAAATAAACATCAATCCTTCAGTGTCACTTTGCTTATTTATACTACTTATTTGGTTTTTTCACCAAGAAATTTCTTTTTCTGAAAATTCTTCTTTTGAATAATGATTGTTCTGTGTCTAAAATTCTAACATTATCCCAATCCAATTCATGCTTCTCATTAACTTGATAGCGTGAGACTACTGAGACATATCGGTAGCGGATTTTCTTATGTCAATCTTATATTCTTTTATTCGTGTTTTTAATTTTCTTTGGCCGACGTAAGAAGATTCACAATCCAAACAATTTATCTTATAAAGACACCACAATGATCCTCTTTACATAAGCGATCTTTTACTGTTTTTATAAATCTATTTAGTTTATTGATAGATTTGTAAGCAATATTAAAACTATGACTGTGTAATTTATTAAATTTTTCCGAAATTTTACTTAAATATGTTTACAAAAACTTCTTTATTAAATTAGATTCAGAATCATTTCCTTGTTATTGGAATCACTATTTTTATCTAAATTGATTCTATTTTCTAAACTTTTTATTCTATTGTTGAAAAAATGAATTTAATAGGATAACCATTAATTAACAAAGTGTTTGAAATATTTTTTTCATGGAATTTGGATGGGATAAAAATAATATTTCTGTTTAACTGCCCGATTACATCCCTTTTGTATACTATTGGATGATTAGAATAATTAAAATATCTCCCTAAATTAATTGGTTTTTTATATAATTATTTTATATAATTAAATTAACTAGAAGATATTAACGATACTATAATTATTTCAAATTAGAATCTCGCAATTCTCGTTCTATATAATTTGCAATACATTAATTGGATCAGCAACCACGTTTTATGATGTACTCATACAAGAGGAAAGAAAGCGTTAATTTATAATTATATTTATGATCATTGAATTTTAATATTAAATTAATGTAAATTCTACGTTTTTATTGATATTTGTAAATTTACTGAAAATGTGGCCGAAACGTCTAAATCATTTATAAATTTAATTACGTATTAAATATTATAAAAAACACTTGTGGTTTTATGCTCTTCTTTTTATTAATTTTATGATAAAAAAACCATGTTTGTTACAATTATATAAGATAATAAAGATAACAATTATATAAGATAAAAATGGTCTTCAATAATTTTTTACTCAAATATTATCAACCTTCAAGAAAGACTGCAAGAGAAAATTGCTTATTTTTTTCTCATAAAGTTCTGAAAATTGTTTCAGAATTTTTAAATATCGTATTTGCTCATATTGATAAAAGTTGTCAATATAAGAAAATGCAGTTTGAAAAAATTGATAAAAAATTTTGAAAAAATTTTTAAAGCTCTTTGAGAAAAAAATAAACAATTTCCATTTTTTGCTGGTTTTCTGTAAAGTTAATAGTATTTGAGTAAATAAAGTAAATAGAAATTATAGAAGACCAATATTCGACAATTTTTAGTAATTAATATCTCGTTAACATTGCAAAAATTACATAATAGTGGAGGACTTTTCGATTCAATTTAGTCCGCTCTGTCTGCACAAAAACGCTTGGCAAAAAATTGCGACATTTCGTGTGCGTGCGTGCGTGCGTGCGTGCGTGCGTGCGTGCGTGCGTGCGTGCGTGCGTGCGTGCGTGCGTGCGTGCGT